>NC_136261.1:270233947-270251447 GCF_964187855.1 Myxine glutinosa | reverse complement strand
GAGTTAGTCCATGTACAACACGTAGAGAACCATAGGACCTCTCTGTAGTTATTTCATTATTATGTGTTTCAGTTAAGGATCTGTTCCCAATAGTTGAATCTGCTTTGCATTAATCAAATAAGATAGGCCCCTTTCAATTTTCCCAATCATCTCTCCCACTCGTCAAAGTGCAGTAACAGTAGGGTAGCGTTCGCTGCCGTTTGCCTTGGGCTGTTTGCTGGCACCAAACCGCCGTTACGCACGCGGTCTCAAACCGAGGAAAAGGGGGGCGGAACCACAAGAAGAAGGTGTGGCACGTGAACTCATCATCAGAGATGGAGCCAGCGAGCCCTTGCCGGCCAACCAGCACCAAGGTGAGCCAACCGGTAGGCGTGTCATCGGAGCCGGCGGCTTGATACAACGGACAATAAAAGCGGCTGCAAGGGACTGCTTCAGCAGATGAGGTGAGAAGGAGATGAAATGAGGTGAGAATGAGTTCGGGTCGATGAGCTGGAGCGGAGCTGGGAGTGCGTCACGGACTGCTTTTGGTACGAGCTGCGCCACGAACTGCTAATGGTAACTGACTGCGCAGGGGACCGTTGATGATACGAACCTTGTTCGAGAGAGAGAGAGCGTTGGCACGAGCCACATATTACGTACGCCGTATCCCAGTTCCCCGATATATGCAACGTCTGCTCGCGGTCCACGATACGGGCTCACTGCCTGCCAGGGTTTCCCGCCACGACGCGAGTCCACTCATGGAGCCGGACCTCAATGCCCCACCGTCTGCCTGGACCCTTCTCCTTCCAGCCATTCCTTCCTGCCTTTCCCTGTCGTGTAAGTCTGTTTGTTTGTCCGGGGTTATAATATAAGACTGTTTTAAGGTTTGCCCTGTGTATTCTGCTTCTTCCTCTTCCTGTAAAGTCTTACCTTTCGTTTCTTCTTCATTTCGTGTACAGAATTAATAAATATCTGGTATTCCTTTACTTTGGTTTCTTCTTCCCCCGCTCGCTTTAGTCCTTTCCCGATTGAGTTCCTGTGGCGCGATTTGGCCAACCGCTATAGTCGGGTTTCGTCTTTTGTTAACGGCCTGAGTCGTGGCTCGCTTCGCTCGGCATGTCCATTACAGCCGCGGCTCGGGCGGGGCTCATTTCCTCGCTTACCGGAAGGTGCTGGTAATTAGATCATAGGAATAATTGGCCTACTACCCTATTCAGCACTGACTGGAAGTGACGTAATAGTTCCAGAGGACCGGCGGAGATGGCCAGCTTAACAGGACAAGGGGATTAACTCCCCCCCCCCCCCCACTTGCTAACTGGAGTGCCAACCCCCGGATCCGTAACAATTGGTAGTCAGGAGTTGGGATTTAGAACCTGGGACTAAATTTATTCAGTCCAAATTTTGGACACCAATTGTGCATATTGGCCGTAACAATTGGTGTCGAGGAGTTGGAATTTGGACCCGAACCAAATTTGTTTTTTTTAACATCTAAAAAATTTGGTCAAAATTTAGGAGCGGCCAAAATCTAGTATTAAGACCCAAAATTTAAATCGTGCCATGGATGATCAAGGCGATCGGGTGCCGGTAGGGGAGAATGAGGAGGTAGAGGTGACCCAGGACCCCACGGAGGAGATAGAGGAGGAGGTTGGAGAAGGTGTTACAGTGGGGGTTGCAGGTGCACAAGATGGCGGCGCCTCGCACGTGGCAGGGGTAGCCGAGCCCGCTGTACCAGCGGGCTTTGACATGCAGCAGTTCATGGCACGGTTCAGTGAATATATGGCGGAGTCGAAGTGCGACAATGAAAAAAGAAGTAAGGAAATGAAAGAAATAAGGGACGAGGTAAGGGGGAGCAGGTGTGAATTGACCAAAAGAATGGGTCGTCACCTGAAACAAATGAAGGATGGGTTAAATAATCTGGAAAACAAAATGGGGGGGGGGGGCTAGAAGGCAAATTAGTGGGGCCAATTGGAGGACGTGGGTAGCCAAATTGGGGAGGTAAATGAGGGGTTAGCGAGGGACAAAGCCACATATGAGGTAAGGGAAGGTGAGAGGGAGGTTAACCGCAGGTTGAGCGAAGAGGTCGTGGGGGTACGCGATGAGGTAGCGCAGTGTGAGGAGTGCAGGAGAAGCGAGGGTCAGCAAAGCGAAGCCGGGTGGACCGGGATAGAAATCGCGACCCGGGGTATGGGAAAGCCGGCGACCGCCGAAGTAGAAAGAATGGTAAGCGCGCCAGCGGTCGTCGGGCTTAACAAGGAAAAAGAAGAAATTCAAACCGAGGAATCAATAGTGGAAATTGGAATTGGAGACCGCGGGCTTAGAACAGCACTCACGGCAGGGAGAGATGGAATGCATACAAAGTCTGAATTCACATTCTGATGCCATACTTGCTAATCCTTATAAAGATTTGCAGGTGCGTGTGGAGAGGAGGATCCCAAAGGTGAGTAAGGTGGAAAATGGTGCAAAAAGATTTTGTGAGAATGTTTGGCACGAAAATTCTTTTTGCGCGCTTGGGATCGAGACGGCACCCGGGCGCTCGTAAAAGGTCCGTGGTGCGCGTTATGAATGGAAATGGCACGCGTGTGAGGAAAAAGTGTGCGTCAAAGAGTGAGTGTGTTACAAAGTGTGGGAGTGATACCGAGTGCGAGAGTGAACACATCGGAGTGTGGAAGTGGAACGACAAGTGACGAGGAGAGAGATGGATGAGGAGCAGGTGCGAGGAAACACCTGAGTTGGTGGTGGAGCGCGTGATTGGGTGTGCGACGAGGGATTGCACACCCATGGTTGTTACAGAGGATGTAACCGAGGAGTGGGCGTGAGGTGAGTTAAGGAAGTGTGCGAACGACGAGTGTGCGAGGAGGTGTGCGGTGGTCAGGTGTGTAACGAAGTCTGTGAGCGAAATGTGTGCCTGGGTGGTGTGCATGGAGAGAGAGTGCGGTGACGAAATCTGTGGAGTGTATGGAGACACCTGGATGTGTGAGGAGGAAAAGGAACGCGTGGTGTGAGCATGTACGGGGAGCATCGACATTAAACGGGACAGCGTTCAGACCGACGTTTAGCCGACGCGAGCTCCCAGTCCGTGCGGGCGGTGTGGGCTGCGGGAGCCAGCGGGGATTGGTGTCGCGTCGCTCCTGTTCGGAGCGTCGTGCACGATTCTGGCCGGGCCCCGCCCCGCACGGTCGAGTCCGCGCTTTGCCGGGCAAGGCGACCGGCCCGGTTCGAGGGGAGGTAGGAGGGGTCAGAACGGCGCCCCCTGGTGGTGGCGGCGTTCCACCCAGGCAAGGCTGGCCCACCACGCATGGGAGCGAAAGGCCCCGCGCCGGAATGGTGCTTGAAACCTTGGCCCAACCAAACCTCCTCCCTGAACCGAATGGCGGACGGACCCAACCTGCAGGCGACCAAACCACCCGTATGCATTGCGCGGCTTTGCGAAGCCGAGCTTTGAAAATGTAATGACGCATCAAGGCTCAGAATAATGGACGATTACGGGTAGCAGTAAAAATGATTGGCAGTAATGATTGGTAAATTGGATGGGCAAAAAAAAAAGATTGACAGTAATGATTGGCAAAAAAAAATTGGATGGGCAAAATTGATAATGGGAGACGCCCGTTAGGAGGGATGGCAGCTCTGCCATCCCTCCCATCCACCAGGGCACATGAGCAGTAGTTTATGGGGTTATGGCGGTGAAAACCAAGCCAGGGAGGGTTTGGATAATGGATAGGGATTTAGAAAGATGACCATAGGTAACTGTAGGGTTAAGTAGCGACATTGTACCTGTAGAGGACGTAGCAGATTAGTTGGATGATAACAACGTGGGAGCGCTTAGTATAAGGGAAGACTGGGGAGCGCGAGTTTCAGAAGGGAGTAGTCAGCTTAGATGATGCAGTGTGTGTGCAGGAAGTTCTTTGTGGTGAGCATGACGATTGGCATGATTGTGCATTGAGCAGAGTATGGTGAAAGGTGTGATTGTGAGTTGTATTGAATGAATGGTCCTGGAGCAGAGACGGGTGCAAGTGCCACCAGGTGTACAGGTGACACCAGGTGTGTGGGCACAGGTGTGCAGGTGAAGCACAGGTGTATGGAGAATGGTCTGGAGTGAATGGAGCATGGAGTGAATAGAGTATGGAATCGATGGAATGGAGTATGGAATGGATGGTGTGGAGTGAGTAGTGTAGAATATGTGGAGTGGTGTGGTTGGTGCGAAAGGAGTGGATGGGGAAGATGGACCCCTTTCACGAATACCCGGGGAGGGTAGTTTAAGAGTAGGTAGGGGGTATTGGTAAATTGTGGTGGATATTGGCATCTGTGGTGCGTGTGGTAGAATGGTGTTTGGATGGGTGCATTAGTGGAGTGAAATGGCTGGGCGTGTGGCCTGTTAGTGTGTGTTTGGTTAAATGGGCACTCCGCCACTGTTAGTCTGTCGGCCAGGTGAGGCCGCAGGTAGGCTCTGGGAGCCAGTAAAGTGTTCAATGGGGCCTGAGGATCCGGAGGACGGACCCGGGTAGCCCGACGCCAGAGAGGGCGGTAGTGGGGTGAGAGCGCCAGAGGGCCTTCCCCAGGTAGGTTAGGGTAAGGAGCAGGTAAGCTCGGAGGCAACTGCAGTGGCGGAGGTGTGCAGGTGAGCGGACCTGCTGGGAGCACCACATGACCCAGCCCGGAAATTGTGCGAAGGCACAGGGTGAAGAATCGGGGGTGAGACCCCAAATTGGTGAGCACCACAGTTTGGTCAATGGGAGTTCGGTTCTTAGAACCACATAGTGTAAGATGGCCAATAGTTTGGCAGGAAAAGACCCCGGGTATAGTAAAAGTGTTAAAGTCATTTAGAGGATAGTTAGGATTGTAAGTCTCTTCGCACCATCTACATCCACTCACCAAGGTGACAAGACTCCACACCATGTGATTTTTGAAATGTTTGGAATGGTAAGATGCATCATGACGTGGGGGTGACATTGTGCTTGTTTGTTCCATCTCTTCCTCCTTAGGAGGAATTGATGAGAAATTGGGCTTGATGGCAAATTTGGTTCGAGGGATTGTGACGAATTTGGTATTAGGGGAGATATGGGGAAGACAGGACAATAGAGACGGAATTTGTAAATGTGTAGAATTTTGTGTAAATACGGGGTAAGGGGCAAGGGTAGATTAGGTGATGGGGGGGGGGGGGGGGGTGACGTAGGGTAGGGACGAGCTTTCTCCGCTCGCTCCCATGCGCACCTCACCTTGCATTGCCTTGTATTAATGTGTACCCTTGTGACGTTGCCCCGATGCATGCTTTGTCCTGCCTTCCCCACTCACGGCTTGTTCTTTTGGGTCCGGGGGGGGAGGGGCAGGGGGGGGGGGGAAGTGCGCAGGTAGCCTCACTTGTGTGCCCGTGCCACCGCTGCACAGCCTGCCTGGATCGGTACACCACCTTATGGACCGTACGACCTGCGGCCGAGCACCACTTTATGGACCACACGTTTTTGTGGCCAAGCACCACACTGATGGACCGCACGTGTCGGGGCCTGGCCCCTCTGCTGGGACCGGCCATGATGGCCAGAGAAAAGTTTGCTTGCGGACCACGGTGAGGTGGCCCCGTTTGCCATACAGGTGGACCACCCTTAGGTGGCCCCTGTTGGCCATAAATAAAAAGTGGACGCGTTGTGTGCCCTTTTTGTTATTTTCAAATAGGCAGCAAGCCACAAGAACAAGTTAACATCAGGAAACATCGGACCAGCAGAGCAGGAGCCGACATGGACAAGGTCATCAGTTTGTTTTTATGTGTAAAATGAGCACTGGATGGTGCTCTGTGTTTTATGGTGCTTTGGTGCTTATTGGTGCTGATTGGTGCTTTGGCGATTTGTAATGCTCTTGTGCTCGGGGTGCACTGCAATATCAATTGTGCATCCCCAGGCATTTGAGTATGGTGTATCGGTGCAGTGCAGTGCACGCTTCTTCCTCTTCTCAAGGGTTCATCATTTTGACTCCCAAAATGACAGGTCCTGGGTTCGCATTGTAAATACCAATTAGTGTTTTGTAAATAATGCTCCCCACCGTATATGTATAGTTTGAAGACCATTCCGCAATTCGGTTATTCTGTGGGCATGAGTCTGTTAGGTAGGATGCAACGTAGCAGGCGGGATATACTTAGTTGTTTTAAAACTGTCGCACTCAAGGGTAAGGTTAATAGTAGGGGGTTACTACACCTGAGTGTCACATTAAGTAAATTTATTTCGGGCCGGGACGGCCCTAGAGGAAAGACGGGTGCTGTGTTACGGTTTTTAGAACCTTCACTAGTAAATTTTAGTAAATGTTTCCCTTATAAATGATCCCCTGTAAATACCCCCATCAATTGGCTTTATTAAAGATCGCACCCTAGTTAGTCCATGTACAACACGTAGAGAACCATAGGACCTCTCTGTAGTTATTTCATTATTATGTGTTTAAGTTAAGGATCTGTTCCCAATAGTTGAATCTGCGTTGCATTAATCAAATAAGATAGGCCCCTTTCAATTTTCCCAATCATCTCTCCCGCTCGTCAAAGTGCAGTAACAGTAGGGTAGCGTTCGCTGCCGTTTGCCTTGGGCTGTTTGCTGGCACCAAGCCGCCATTACGCACGCTGTCTCAAGCCAAGGAAAAAGGGGGCGGAACCACAAGAAGGTGTGGCACGTGAACTCATCATCAGAGGTGGAGCCAGCGAGCCCTTGCCGGGCAACCAGCGCCGAGGTGAGCCGACCGGTAGGCGTGTCATCGGAGCTGGCGGCTTGATACAACAACGGACAATAAAAGCGGCTGCAAGGGACTGCTTCAGCAGATGAGGTGAGAAGGAGATGAGATGAGGTGAGAAGGAGTTCGGGTCGATGAGCTGGGAGTGCGCCACGGACTGCTTTTGGTACGAGCTGCGCCACGAACTGCTGATGGTAACGGACTGCGCAGGGGACCGTTGATGATACGAACCTTGTTCGAGAGAGAGAGAGAGAGCGTTGGCACGAGCCACATATTACGCACGCCGTATCCCAGTTCCCCAATATATGCAACGTCCGCTCGCGGTCCACGATCCGCTGCCTGCCAGGGTTTCCCGCCACGACGCGAGTCCACTCCTGGAGCCGGACCTCAACGCCCTACGGTCTTTCTGGACCCTTCTCCTCCTTACAGCCATTCCTTCCTGCCATTCCCTGTCGTGTAAGTCTGTTTGTTTGTCCGGGGTTATAATACAAGACTGTTTTAAGGTTTGCCCTGTGTATCTGCTTCTTCCTCTTCCTGTACAGTCTTACCTTTTGTTTCTTCTTCATTTCGTGTACACAATTAATAAATATCTGGTATTCCTTTACTTTGGTTTCTTCTTCCCCCGATCGCTTTAGTCCTTTCCCGATTGAGTACCTGTGGCGTGATTTGGCCAACCGCTATAGTCGGGTTTAGTCTTTTGTTAATGGCCTGTGTCGTGGCTCGCTTCGCTCGGCGTGTCCATTACAGCCGCGGCTCGGGCGGGGCTCATTTCCTCGCTTACCGGAAGGCGCTGGTAATTAGGTCATAGGAATAATTGGCCTACTACCCTATTCAGCGCTGACCGGAAGTGACGTAATAGTTCCAGGACCGGCGGAGACGGCCAGCTTAACAGGACAAGGGGATTACCCCACCCCCCCCCCCCCTTGCTAACGGGAGTGCCATCCCCCAGATCCGTAACAATATATATATATATATATATTGGGTTCAACCGCCCACGTGCGGAGATCGAACTACAGGCGTTCGGAGACATTGAGAGAGACATTGACCATGGAGGGAGTCGGGAGTGGGGCTCACGTGAGGAATGTATAAGATGGCCATCTTAGAGTTACTGTAGATGAGTTTACATCTTTGTACTATTGATTGCTGATTGTTGATGGTTGATTGCTCGGGGAATATATCATTGATTATTCCGGATCCTTGGTGTGGGGTTTCTTATTGATTGGAATTCATATTGATTGCGTTACGAACGCGCATAACTAATCGATCTTTCTGGCGGAGTTCCTCTCACGGTCCGGGGGTCACCGAGACCAGGTAGTCACCGGGAGGACCACGTAACAGAATTGGGGGCTCGTCCAAATTACGATTTGCGGATTCGCAATTGGGTCTACGTCCGGGATTTAAAATTGTATAACATAATAAAATAATAGTTTTTATTAATTAAAATTAATTAATTAATTAATTATTAATTGGTAAATTTTGGAGAAATTGGGGTAAAGTCTTGGGTGAAGGTTAACAGGTGTTAACGATAGTCACCATGGCGTTTGTTGCACAGAACTTTGCGGTAACACCTAGTGAGGCACAGTTCCGAGCGTTACTAAAAGCGGACCTCTTGAAATTGGCCAAACATTTTAACTTGGAGGTCCGAACTAATTTGAGGAAGGCAGAGTTGCAGACCACGGTGATACAGTCTATGGTGGGATTAGGAACATGGGACGAGTTAGCCTGGCAGTGGCTACCCGAAGAACCAGAAGACGTTGAACTCCGGAAACTGGAGTTGCAATTACGGAGCCAGGAACGGATTAAAGAAGAAGAAAGGAAAGCAGAAGAGAGGAGAGAAGAGAAACAATCAGAGGAAAGGAGAGTGGAACGAGAACTCCAGGAAAGGTTAAAAGAAGAAGAAAGGAAAGCAGAAAAGGAAAGAGCAGAAGAAGAAAGGAAAGCAGAAAAGGAAAGAGCAGAAGAAGAAAGGAAAGCAGAAGAGAGGAGAGAAGAGAAACAAGCAGAGGAAAGGAGAGTGGAACGAGAACTCCAGGAAAGGTTAGAAGGGAGAAAAGCAGAGGAGAGGAGAGCTGCAAGGGACCTCGAAGCAGAGGAGAGAAAAGCGGAAAGGGAATTAAAGGAACGTGACATGGAGCTTCAGCAAGAAATTAAATTCAAGGAGCTGGAGTTAATGAGAGAACGGGGAGATATACCACCCTTGCTGACGGGGTCGACACCTAGCCAGAACACCTGGGATGTGGGCAGACATGTGAGGCTGGTTTCACCCTTCAGTGAAAAGGAAGTCGCTAAATTTTTTCCACACTTTGAGAAAGTGGCTCCACAGTTAAACTGGCCGGAGGAGGCCTGGACCATACTAGTGCAAAGTGTGCTGGTGGGAAAAGCTCAAGAGATTTATTCGGCGCTACCAATGGACCAATGTGCAGATTATGAGGTATTGAAGAAGCACATCCTCAAAGCCTATGAGTTGGTTCCTGAAGCTTACCGGCAAAAATTCAGGAATGCCAGGAAGAGGGAGAGTGAGACCCATGTGGAGTTTGCCAGAGTGAAAGAAAACATGTTTGATCGGTGGTGTGAGTCAAAAGGAGTCGGGAAAGACTTCGAAACATTGCGTGACTTGATCCTGGTGGAGGAATTTCAACAGTGTGTCCACGAGGACATCAAAGTGTACCTGCAGGAAAAGAAAGTACCAAAGTTGTGGGACGCAGCCACCATGGCAGATGATTATGCCTTAACACACCGGATAGGGGTCCACGAACCTAACTCCTCGCCTAGATCTCCGCAGGGGAGGTGTGGACCAGCAGGTGCGGAGAACGACAATACATGGCGGCGGCCTCGAGATGAATATGGGGACAACGCTGATACCCGAACTGTTCGAAATCAGGGGGCTACGGGCCCAAGACAAACTTATTTCCCGGGGGCCCGAGGCAGACCACGAGTTTTTCCTCCGGGCCTACTTGCGCCTTTTGCAAAAAACCTTGACACTTGATGTCCAGTTGTTACCTCATGAAAAGGGACAACCCAGAGCGGAGTCCAACTAGTACAACTCCGAATGCGATGGCAAACGTAAGAAATCGCCCACAGAAGAGTTACCAACCATTTATTTATAAGGGGTTGGTCTCACTCAAGGGAGACTTGACTAACCCAAGACCGGTTAGGGTTTTGAGGGACACAGGAGCCCATCAATTCTTAATGCTTGAAGGCATTTTGCCATTGTCAAAGAGTACCGCAACTGGTGATAGTGTTCGGTTACAAGGGATCGGTGGCTGTGTTAGTGCCCCACTTCATGTCATCCATTTGGAATCCGATTTGGTGTCAGGACCTGTCACCGTCGGGTTACAAGCCACGCTTCCTGTAGAGGGAGTATCTGTGATTATTGGGAATGATTTGGCCGGGAGGCAAATTTATGGTAACCCGAGGGTTGGTAAAGAGCACAGCAGGGAAAATAACACCCCACCAGCTCGGGATGGCGACAAAAGTTCCAAGTTATTTGTAGGGGGACTGAACTTCAACACAGAGGAAGAAGTTCTGACCTCTGTCTTCAACAGATATGGGCCGCTGGTGGAAGTGCGGGTGGTAAAAGACAGGGAAACGCAACGGTCAAGAGGGTTCGGCTTTGTCACGTTTGCAAGCACAAGAGACGCCAGGGAGGCAGAGAAGAATTGGAATGGTAAGGATTTGGAGGGTCGGACCATAACAGTAGGGAAGGCATTTCGTAGGCGTCGAGAGGTCTACAGAAGAGGACAACTTGGCAGTAGTTTTGGGATTGGCAGCAGCCGATATTACTATGGAGGCTCCCAGAGTTACGGCACCTCCCGAAAGAATGAATGTCAGAGCACTGGCCGAGAAGGAGACCGCCAGTCAGGTAACGGCTGGGACAAGTGGTCCCACCGTAACTGTTAGGAGTCTGGAGAAGTTGAAGCACTATATATACGAGGGAGCCGCCGAGCCGGGGCTCCTACACGGACTAACCGTGAACGCCACGTTCTTAAAGGCGTCCAGGTAGTGAACTTTCCTCCCCGGACTAACCGTGAACTCCACATTCCTTAAGGCGTCCATGTAGGGAATACTCCACTGGGCCTCCCGAAAAAGTGCTATAGAGAGGTTTAAATTTGGGGGCTTTGGTCACCACCTCTTAACCGTCATTCAAGAGAACTAGAAGTGGTTGACGCTTGGTCCAGAGGGAATTAATCTAGGAGATTGTGTGAAATTTTGTTGCTTTATTTTTAAGTGATGACTGTGCCCGGGGGGAACTGATGAGTTGGGGGGGGGGGGGGTGAGTTATCTGGTTTGTTTATCCAAGTTGGCCAGCAAAGAAAGTTTTCGCTGGGTTCAAACTTTTTCTTGAAGGGGGGGAGTGTTACATATTTATGTGAATGTATGTGAATTACTATTCAGGTCTTTGCTTATCAAGGTGTAGTCGATTAAAGGTTGTTGTGATTAAAGGGTCAGGAGCCCTTCTGGGAAAAAGGAGACCGGAAACGGAAGAAGAAAAGACACGAGGTCCTGGAGAAGCGACGATTCTTCTTCTTCTTCCTGGCCGAGCTCGGACGCGAGCGGTATCGATTGAGCAACGTAAGAGAATCGGCGTTTCAAAGCCCGTCTGGCGAGAGGAGTTACCGGGACGTGTAACTACCCTTTGACACGTCAAGTCACTGTGGGTTCATGCACGGAACCAAGCAGCTGGCACAGTTCGCCTCGCCGTCTACAAGGCCGCGTACGGGTCGCACCTTGGGCCGCGCGCGCTGGGCAAGCCGCGTGTTGCTTTGCCTGCTTTACATTACCTGCTTTGCTTGGCCAGGAGGTGCGCGCTGCAGCCGTTGTTCCCGGTACGGGACGTGCCCGGTGAAAGCACGTCAGGAAGGGTCCGTTCAACCGCCCACGTGCGGAGATCGAACTACAGGCGTACGGAGACATTGAGAGAGACATTGACCATGGAGGGAGTCGGGAGTGGGGCTCACGTGAGGAATGTATAAGATGGCCATCTTAGAGTTACTGTAGATGAGTTTACATCTTTGTACTATTGATTGCTGATTGTTGATTGCTCGGGGAATATATCATTGATTATTCCGGATCCTTGGTGTGGGGTTTCTTATTGATTGGAATTCATATTGATTGCGTTATGAACGCGCATAACTAATCGATCTTTCTGGCGGAGTTCCTCTCACGGTCCGGGGGTCACCGAGACCAGGTAGTCACCGGGAGGACCACGTAACAGAATATATATATATATACAGTGGAACCTTGACTTACGAGTTTAATTCGTTCTGTGACCGAGCTCGTAACTCAAATTGCTCGTTTCTCAAATCAAATTTCCCCATTAAAATGCATTGAAATGCTATTAATCCGTTCCAGCCCCCAAAAAACCACACCAATTTTTTTTGTTACGTGTTTTTAAATAAGAAAAATGTACTTTATAAATAACAAATTAAAGCGCGGCGTTACGCGCGCTGCTTGCGAGCAAGGAGGAAGCGGACAAGCGGTAACTTTAAGCGTCTTTATTTCAGGAGCTCACTGTAACACTGGCCCGCTCCGGGCTGGGCGCCCGGTGTATATAATGAGGCCACGCCTACCCCTCGGGCGTGGCCACCGCCCACTTGGTGCGCGGGATGATGTCACCACGCCAGTGGGCTTTTGTGTCCGCCACACACGCCCCCCCCAGAATTCCCGCGCACCTGGAGGGCCAGTTTGCGGGGCAGACGAATGACCCGGCCGAAGCGCCCCCTGGCGATCGGCGGCGTCCGGGGTGCAGGGATGCCAGGTGGGATGCCCCTGGCTGCCCCTGGGATGGGTGCAGGACCGGGGGGCGGCGTGGCGGCGGGGCTGGGCGGTGCCGGGGGTCCGCCCGCAGGAGGGCGGCCCCGACGTGGGGGTCGGGCCACTGGCGGTGGATGGTCCACCTCGAGGTGGGCCGGCTTGAGGCGGTCTACCAAAACGCGGTCAGGAGTACCGCCGATGTCCAGGGTGAAGTGCTTCGCCCCGGTCTCCAGCACGCGGAAAGGCCCGTCGTACGGGGGCCGCAGTGGTGTCCGATGGGCATCGTGGCGGACGAAGACGTACTCCGCCGCGCGAAGCTCCGGGGCGACGTGCGTCGGTGGGTGCCCGTGGCATGCCGTTGGCACCGGGGCGAGCCTCTGGGCGGTCTCTTGCAGAGCGGAGCGCTGCTGTGCCGCGGACCATGGTGCCGTGGAGTCGGGGAGGAACTCGCCCGGCACCCGCAGCGGTTGCCTGAAGACCAACTCCGCCGCGGATGCGCGCAGGTCCTCCTTGGGCGCCGTCCGGAGGCCCAGTAGGACCCAGGGGAGCCTGTCGACCCAGCCGCCGTCGCGGAGGGTGGCCCGGAGCGCGGCCTTCAATGAGCGGTGAAATCGCTCACACAGGCCGTTAGCCTGGGGGTGGTAGGCCGTGGTTCGGTGCAGCCGGACTCCGAGCCCCTGCGCAACCGCCCCCCAGAGCTCCGAGGTGAACTGGGGGCCGCGGTCGGATGAGATGTCTGAGGGGGCGCCGAACCGGGCGACCCAGGTGGCGATGAAAGCCTGCGCGACATCGGCCGCCGTTGTCGACGCCAAGGGCACGGCCTCCGGCCACCGGGTGGTGCGGTCCACCATGGTGAGGACGTAGGTGAAACCCCGCAAGGGGGGCAGAGGTCCCACCAGGTCCACGTGGACGTGGTCAAACCGGCGTTCCGGCACCGTGAACGGGGCCAACGGGGCCTGGGTGTGCCGGTGCACCTTGGCGCGCTGGCACGCGAGGCACATCCTGGCCCAGCCGCGGACGGCCTTCCGGAGGCCATGCCAGACGAACTCGTCGGCGATCAGCCTTTGGGAGGCCCTCGCGCCCAGGTGGGACAGGCCGTGGATGGCGTCAAACACCTGGCGCTGCCAGCCCGCCGGCACGATGGGGCGAGGACGCCCGAGGGAGACGTCGCACAAGAGGGCCGCGCCCGCGCCGTCGAACGGCACCTCGGTGACGCGGAGGCCCGTGACGGCGGTCCGCAAGGCCTGGACGTCGGGGTCAGCGGCCTGGTCCGCTGCCATCCGGGCATAGTCGATGCCGAGGTGGACTGCGTGGGTGACGGCCCGGGAAAGGCAATCCGCCACCGGGTTGTCCTTCCCCGCGACGTGCTGGATGTCCGTCGTGTACTCGGACATGGCCGAGAGGTGACGCTGCTGCCGGGCCGACCACGGCTCGGTGACCTTGCCCATCGCGAAGATCAGCAGCTTGTGGTTGACGAAGGCAGTGAACGCACGGCCCTCGAGCAGATGGCGGAAGTGCCTGACCGCCAAGTGAAGTCCGAGCAACTCGCGGTCGAAGGTACTGTAACGGCGTTCGGGCGGGCGAAGCTGCCGGCTAAAGAACGCCAGTGGTTGCCAATCTCCACGCACCCATTGCTCGTGCACCGCGCCCACCGCGTAGTCCGAGGCATCGGTGGTGAGGGCGATCGGTGCATCGGGCGCCAGGTGCGCGAGCATGGTGGCGTTAGCCAAGGCGAGCTTCGCGCCCGTGAACGCCGTGTCCATCTGCTCGGTCCAGGTAACGTCGCCTTTGCCCGGCTTACCTCGGAGAGCTTCGTGCAGGGGGCGCAGGAGCTGGGCGATACGGGGCAGGAACCGATGGTAAAAGTTCACCATGCCCAGGAACTCCTGCAGCCCTCTGATCGTGCGGGGGCGCGGAAACCCCTTCACCGCCTCCACCTTGGCCGGCAGGGGGACGGCTCCGTGCCTGGTGACACGGTGCCCCAGAAAATCGATTGTGGCGGCGCCGAACCGGCACTTTGCTGGGTTCACAATCAGGCCATGCTGGCCCAGGCGTTCGAAGAGCGTGCGGAGGTGGCGTAGGTGCTCTTCGCGGGACGCGCTGGCGACGAGGATATCGTCCAGGTAGACGTAGACAAAATCCAAGTCGCGCAGGACGCTGTCCATCAGTCGCTGGAACGCCTGAGCCGCATTCTTCAGACCGAATGGCATGCGCAGGAACTCGAAGAGTCCGAATGGCGTGATGACCGCCGTCTTCGGGACGTCCTCCGGCCTGACGGGGACCTGATAGTAGCCGCGTATGAGGTCCACCTTCGAGAAGAAGGACCTGCCCGCCAAACGGGCGGAAAAGTCCTGAATGTGGGGGACGGGGTAGCGGTCGGGAGTCGTGGCGTCATTGAGACGGCGATAGTCCCCGCACGGTCGCCATCCCCCGCCGGGCTTCGGCACGATGTGCAGCGGCGACGCCCAAGCGCTCTCTGAGCGCCGAACGATGCCGAGTCGCTCCAGGGTAGCGAACTCCGCTTTTGCCACCGCCAGCTTCGTCGGCTCGAGGCGGCGTGCCCGGGCGTAGACCGGTGGCCCGACGGTGGGGATGTGATGGGCCACCCCGTGCTTGACGGCCCCCGCCGAGAAGGTGGGCCGCATGAGGGCCGGGAAGCCGGCGAGGAGGCGGGTGAATGCGTCCGCTGCCGGAAGCGTACAGATCAACGTGGCCGGAACCGAACCGTTCGGCAAGCCGCTTGGCAAGCCGCTCGTTGAGCTGGGCAACGCACAAGCGAGCAAGCTGAACGTCTCGGCCTGGACAAGACGTCTGCGCTTGACGTCGACCAGGAGCCCATTAGCGCACAGGAAGTCCGTGCCAAGCAGTGCCATGGGCACGTCGGCGGTGACGAACGTCCATCGGAAAACCTGCCCTCCAAACCGCAGAGAGAGGCAGCGTTTTCCGTACGTATGGATGGGCGTCCCGTTCGCGGCAAGCAGCGCGGGGCCCCCACCCGCGGCGTGCTTGTCTGACGTGCCGGCGGGAATGACACTCACCTGCGCTCCCGTGTCGCACAGGTAACGGCGCCCGGAGAAGGTGTCCGTTATGAACAGCAGGCTGCTCGAACGGCCGGCGCTCATCGCCACTATTGAGCGCCGGCCCGGGCGTTTCCCGACCTGTTGAAGGAGCATGGCGGATGACACTGCCGAGCTTCGTGGCCGAACTTGGCATGGAACCAGCACCAGGTGGTGGAGCTGGAGGAGCGCGGCTGGCTCCGCCAGGCCGGTGGAGTTGGCGGGTTTCCCCGCGGTGGCGGTTTTCGCCGCGGCGGTGGGCGGGGCGTGGCGGCGTTCACGAGGTGCGTATCAGCATGCTGCGTATGCTGTAGAAGCTGATGCTGTGGAACAGCAGCATCAGCAGCATCAGCAGCATCAGCCTCGAGGGCCGTGACGGCCACGCCGACTCTCGCCCGCGTGTCCGAAGCGGCGAAGTACCTGTCCGCCTCGGCTGCCAATGCTCGGGGTTCCGTTAGCCCGGTCCCGGCCAACGCGAGGCGAACCTGCGCTGGAAGTTGGCGCCGGAAAAGCGCCCGGAATAGAGAACCGGGGGCTTCGTCGCCCAACAGTGACAGCATATGGTCCATTCGGACCGACGGGCGCGTGTCACCGAGCTCGGGGAGATCCAGGAGGCGGTCGGCCCGTGCGTCGTCCGTGAGGCCGAACGTGGCTAGGAGTAGACGCTTGAGTGCCTCGTACTTGTGGCCGTCCGGTGGGTGGCGAAGGACGGACACAACTCGAGCGGCCGTGCCGGGCCCGAGAGGCGACGACGTGGCAATAGCGCGTGTCATCGACGGTGAGGCGCCGAAGCTGAAATTGGGCTTCGGCCTGGACGAACTAGACTTCGGCCTGAGCCTCCCAAAATTCCGGAAGTTTGACGAAGTTGGCCATGGCAATGGCGTCGCGTGTGGAAGGATCGCTCCGGCAGATCCAACGTCGAGGGGGTCACCAGTAAAGCGCGGCGTTACGCGCGCTGCTTGCGAGCAAGGAGGAAGCGGACAAGCGGTAACTTTAAGCGTCTTTATTTCAGGAGCTCACTGTAACACTGGCCCGCTCCGGGATGGGCGCCCGGTGTATATCATGAGGCCACGCCTACCCCTCGGGCGTGGCCACCGCCCACTTGGTGCGCGGGATGATGTCACCACGCCAGTGGGCTTTTGTGTCCGCCACAAAATAATGTATAAACAAGCACGACCTCGTATATACTGTACATAATAAAAGACAATGTAAAGAAATAAACTGGTTTTATTAAGTGTATTTACCTTGAAGATCAGACGAAGATGCTGGCGGAGGTGAAACCAACATGCGAAAACAAAAATGCAGCGATATACGGCAGAGATACTGTACTTGCACGGCAAGATAACCACGTGACCGGAACCCACCTGGTGGCGGCTGGCGTAAACTCAAAATAACCAACATGCGAAAACAAAAATGCAGCGATATACGGCAGAGATACTGTACTTGCACGGCAAGATAACCACGTGACCGGAACCCACCTGGTGGCGGCTGGCGTAAACTCAAAATAACCAACATGCGAAAACAAAAATGCAGCGATATACGGCAGAGATACTGTACTTGCACGGCAAGATAACCACGTGACCGGAACCCACCTGGTGGCGGCTGGCGTAAACTCAAAATAACCAACATGCGAAAACAAAAATGCAGCGATATACGGCAGAGATACTTGCACGGAAAGATAACCACGTGACCGGAACCCACCTGGTGGCGGGTGGCGAAAGCTCGCAACTCAGATCTCGGCTCGCATCTCAAAGCAATAAACCGCCCGAGCGACGGCTCGTATCTCGAAAAACTCGTAAGTTGGTGCACTCGTAAGTCAAGGTTCCACTGTATATATATATATATATATATATATATATATATATATATATATATATATATATATATATATATATATATATATATATATATATATTGTTACGGAACCCAACGTCGGCCTATGGTTCCCCTTTGAGGGGAGATTAGACCCCTTGTTTATTGCTGACCGACGTGGTCCCTGGCGCCGTACCGCG
>NC_136261.1:270189567-270224567 GCF_964187855.1 Myxine glutinosa | reverse complement strand
TGACAAAAAAACAAACGGACACATAAGACATAATAAAGGGAGCGGGAGACAAGATGGGGAGAGAGGGGGAAGCACACAAGTACAAAATTTGAGAGCAAGAACATCGGGAGGTCTGTGGGAGGGAGAGGGCTTGGGGGGAGGGAGGAGGCGTGGGAAGGGGCTGGGGGGTGGGAAAGGTAAAAAAACACATGGACTCATGGTTCCAAAAACTTCCAGGAAAGAAGTCAGTATTTCAGAAAAGTGGACCTGGGGTGAATTAACGGGGGTAGAAAAGATCAAGGTTGTGGATGGGGGAAGATAAGAGATGGTGGTGAACAGCTGTTTTAAAGACCTGGAGGGGGGAGTGGGATTGAAGGGAGTGGGAGAGTTTGTTCCAGTAGCGGGTGAATGAAAGAGTGAAGGTGAGCAGAGAGCCTAGATTTTGGCAGTTTAACCATAAGAGGGCTGCTGGCAGATCTTGTGTGACCTGTAGGAATATTTGGGGGACAGAGCACAGATAGATCTGGGGGGGGGGGGGCACTAGGCCAGAGAGGAGTTGGTAGAAGACAGAAAGACCACCAGCCTGCCTGCGGTGAGTGAGTGAAAGGCCCTCGGAGTTAGCTTCATCGCTGGAGATTCCAATCATTCTGAAAGCTTTGGTTTCAACAGCATGAAGCCGAGCTAGGCGTGAGCAGGAGCACCAACCCAGAGGGGAGAGCAGTATTCCATCAAGCTGTGGATGAATGCCTTTTATCTGGTGAGGAGCTCAGGTGTGCCAAGGAAGGACTTTGCACGACGGAGGATGCCCAGTCGCCGACTGGCTTTGGAGGCCAGCTTGGAAATGTGGTTTTCCCAGGAAAGATCATGGCAGATAGTGAGATCCAAGAGCTTGAGTGACAGAATTTATTGGAGAGGATTGTTGAGAAAGTAGATGGTAGGGTTGTCCAGTCGGTCTTTTTGGAGAGACATAGTAAGAGTGTGAGATTTGTCAGGATTGAAAGACATGTTCCACTTGTTTGACCAGTCTGTGATTTTGTCCAGGTCTGCAGAGAGTGAGTCGGATGCGGACTGCCGATCTGAAGGATGAGGTATGGAGTGGCAGAGAGTGGAGTCATCAGCAAAGAGATAGAGAGGATTTTCCAGAGAGTCGGAGAGATCATTGATGAAGGCCAGAAAAAGCACAGGGCACAGAACACTGCCTTGGGGAACTCCAGCCAGAACAGGAAGGGGAGATGAGAGAAATCCATTCAGGGCCACACGTTGACTACGACCAGAGAGGAAGTCGGCAAGCCATGCATGGAGATTTCCATGGATACCATAGGAGGAGAGTTTGGTGAGCAGAGCTGGGTGCCAGACCGCATCGAAGGCAAGTGATATGTCGAGGGAGACGGCTCTAAATTCCTGTTTGACATTGAGGACCTCCATACATTGTTGAGACAGGAGAAGCAGCATGTCCAGAGTAGAGTGACCTGGTCTGAATCCAAATTGATGATCAGAGATCAAGCCATTGGAGAAGAGGAAGGATTTGATATCTGAAGCAATGATGGATTCCATGACTTTGCTGACAATTGGGAGCAGGCTGTATGGTCTGTAGTTGCAAGGATCTGTTTTTGCACATTTTTTGTGTAAAGCGGGAATGTTGGCTGATTTCCAAGCAGATGGCAGATTACCTTGAGCAAAAGAGAGGGTAAAGAGAACAGAGAGAGGGTGAGATAGAGCGGCAGAGCAGGATCTTCGGAGCCGTGGGCTGATGCCGTCTGGTCCAGTTGCAAAGTTGCAATTGGTCCGCAAAAGCTAATACTAAAACAAATGCTGGAAAGGACTGACAAAGGCGTAGGAGTGAGCAGTAAGTTTACATTTTGATAGACAGATAAACTGTTGGTGATTCAGTCAACACATTGAGGTCATGTGACTGGGGGATTGGTGATTCCAAGGAGAGCTGAGATTATGAGAACAGGCAAACTGGTAAAAAAAAAACAGAGAGACTATACATTCCTGTTTTATTTGGGAACCTAGCAGACCTTGTGACCCTGCATCTTGTGACACAGCATTGACGAATTCCAGCTTTAATAGAAGGATCAAAAGTGAAGATGTCATTGGAAATGGCATGCCACTTGCTCAAACTGAAGAGTTTTTCCAGGCAGGTGTTGTGTGGGCTCTGAATGCCATTGATTTAAAGCCAAGCGAGAGCTTGGTGCCAGACAATGCCAAAGTTTGGGATTGTGTCTGAGAAAATGGTCTTTAAGTGTTTCTGTGCAAGGGTGTCCATTCATTCTTGGGAAAAGGCAAATTTTAAAATGCTAGATATCGATTGAGGTTTTTTTTTTTTAAACGGACTCGTTTACGGGTTTTAACGTAAAATCTTCATTTACAGATGCTTTTTGATGGTTCTGTGATTTTTTTTCCCGGTGTATCGGCTTCGATGTCCGTTGGCACGCAAAATTTCAGCTTTTTTCCGACACACGGGGAGGTACTTACTGAACATTAATATCAGTGAGTGAGTGAGTGAGTGAGTGAGTGAGTGAGTGGTTAAAATGATTGTTGTAAAAATATGTTAAATTGCCATTGGTGAGATTTGCCTTTCAGGTGAGAAAGGCAAGTAGCGGGGTAACAATGTCCTCGCGAGATACCGATTTATACAGACAGGATGAAATGCTGAAATTGCAGGCAGAATTGGAACAAAGTAGTAGTTAGTACATACAATAAGGAAAGATCCCTACAGGAAATTGCCATGTTCTACTTGAGGCAGTATTCAATTAAATGGCCATCTGGGTTTTCACAGGTTTATATAATTACCAGTCAAGGCCTTATTGCCATATTAGGTGTTTATTGAAGTAAGCGATCCTTGAGATACTACAGGGTGTCCTCAAAGTCGCGCATCATCGGCAAAACATTTATTTGTAAGGTTGGCTACATCAGTTGTTCGAAATGTCCCACCAATCTCAACACATGTTTATTGATGGAAAAGTAGGTTTCTCTGAATGTTGTTCAACAGATCCGGGCTGATTGTTGAATTAAATAATTTAATTTCCTATGTTAAATAAATAAATAATCAATGAAACAATTTCCTATGATGCGCGACTTTGTGGACACCCTGCAGAGAGAAAATATCCGTGCAGGCCCTTTGGCATTTGGGTAACTCACTGAAGGCATCCAATGAGATGCGTCAACATGGTGATGCTAGTTGTATCTCAGAACCCTGATTTTGTTGTTATTGTTTTACAATTAATAATTTGATGTTTAATGATGTAATTTCATCTAATTTGATGTCAGCATTTTACTCTTTCTTTGCTCTTTCTTCAGTTATTTCTCATTGTCATCAAGTGTATCTGTCAGGGTTATTGATATTTATATTGCACGGTTGGGCTGCAACAAACCACTTTGCCATGGACAGCATGAACAGTAAAATCAGCACACTCAAACTGGGAATACCGACTGGTCCCAGAAATGTAGACAAAGGTTTTAGACTGTAGAGGAATACCAACAAATCCAATCAAATTGTGCACTGGAGAAAAAGGAGCAAAAATGATGAAAGCATGAATGATGAAAAATTATAAAAGAAGAGACATTGTTTACCTCTTTTTAGGCCTCCCCCTATAGGATAGGAGAAGGCGTATTGCTGTTGTAGGGTTTATTTCTACAATTAGTGTCCCCAATTTTTAATGGTACCACAGAGTTTCTTAGACCCCCTAGGAGTACTAAACCTCCATTTAGAATTTTAAAAATTTCCTTCCTGCACTCCGTACACTCCCACTTTTCGAGCTGTATCAATTTTCAAGCTGTATCTCAGAGCCGGCTGGGACTTTTGGAATGAAATTTTGCATCAATAATGGGAATAGAACGTTTGCATTGTTGACATATTTTTGACCTTGGCCAAACTTTTTAGGTCATGACATAATTATAGTCATTTTAACATTTTTCACCGTAACTCGACTAACGTTTGTCCGATCGGAACGAAATTGCCCACCCCAGATTGCCTAAAGCAAGGTGCATTTTTTTTTTTTTTGTATACAAGATCGAGGCTCGTGAAAGAGCGAACATTAATCACACAGAAAGACAAACTGACACATAAAACAAATAACATCGGGAGCGGTAGACAAGATGGGGAGAGAGGGGGAAGGCCACAAACACAACATTTGAGAGCAGGGACCGAGAGACATGGAGACATCGAGAGATCTGTGGGAGGGAGAGGGCTTTGGGGGGGGGGCATGGGAAGGGGGGGGGGGGTGGGAGAGGTATAAAACATATGGACACTGCCAGGACTTCCAGGAAAGAAGTTGGAATTTCAAACAAGGTGGATCTGGGGTGAATTAGTGGGGGTAGAAAAGATCAAGGTTTTGGATGGGGGAAGATAAGAGATGATGGTGAACAGCTGTTTTAAAGACCTGGAGGGAGGAGTGGGATTGAAGGGAGTGTGGGAGTTTGTTCCAGAGGCGGGAGAAAAGAGGAATGAAAGAGTGAAGGTGAGCAGAGAGCCGAGATTTCGGCGGTTTAACCATCAGAGGGTTGCTGGCAGATCTTGTGCGACCTGTAGGAATATTTGGGGGACAGAGCACAGAGAGAGCTGGGGGAGCAAGGCCGGAGAGGAGTCGGTAGAAGACAGAAAGACCACCTACCTGCCTGCGGTGAGTGAGTGAAAGGCCCTCAGAGATAGCTTCATCGCGGGAGATTCCAATGATTCTGAAAGCTTTGGTTTCAACAGCATGAAGCCAAGCTAGGTGTGAGGCAGGAGCACCAGCCCATAGGGGAGAACAGTATTCCATTGAGCTGCGGATAAAAGCCTTGTATGTGGTGAGGAGCTCAGGTGTGCCTAGGAAGGACTTCGCACGACGGAGGATGCCCAGTCGGCGACTGGCTTTGGAGGCCAGCTTGGAAATGTGGTTTTCCCAAGAAAGATCATGGCAGATAGTGAGACCCAAAAGCTTGAGCGACAGAACTTCTTGGAGAGGACTGTTGAGAAAGTAGATGGGAGGGTTGTCCAGTCGATCTTTTCGGAGAGACATAGTAAGAGTGTGAGATTTGTCAGGATTGAAAGACATGTTCCACTTGTTTGACCAGTCTGTGATTTTGTCCAGGTCTTCAGAGAGTGAGGAGGCTGCAGACTGCCGATCTGAGGGAAGAGGAATGGAGCGGCAGAGAGTGGAGTCATCAGCAAAGAGATAGAGAGGATTTTCCAGAGAGTCGGAGAGATCATTGATAAAGACCAGAAAAAGCACAGGGCCCAGAACACTGCCTTGGGGAATTCCAGCCTGAACAGGAAGGGGAGATGAGAGAAATACATTCAGGGCCACACGTTGACTACGACCAGAGAGGAAGTCCGCAAGCCATGCATGGAGATTTCCATGGATACCATAGGAGGAGAGTTTGGTGAGCAGAGCTGGGTGCCAGACCGTATCGAAGGCACGTGATATGTCAAGGGAGACAGCTCTGATTTCCTGTTTGGCATTGAGGACCTCCATCCATTGTTGAGACAGCAGAAGCAGCATGTCCAGAGTAGAGTGACCTGGTCTGAAATCAAACCAAATTTACCCTTAATTCACACCATACCCCTCCGGGTTAAAGGTAAATACAGTATCTTGCACCCCCGGGAATATTAAACCACCATCTCGGTGTTTCTCCCTTTTTGCTGCCAATGTGCGAGAACTTTCAGAATGAAAATTAGCATCAATATTGGGAGTACAAGTATGCAGAGTTGACATAACTTTTTTTATTTATTTATCTTGAACTATGTTTTAAGGTTTGTCTGTTCAGAACGAAATTGACCTCCCTCGATAGCCTAGATCAAGGCGCATTTACACTGATTTATATCATACCCCTCAAGGTGAAAGGTCAAGGTCAAATGTCTGAAAAAAGTGTATTTTGTCATTGCTCAATGTTGCCATTGCGGGATCTCAAAGACCGCTTGGCCTTCCAAGTAATAATGCACCTGCACTGATGTTGAGCACCTGATATTTGATTAGTCTTCTTGACTTACTTTTTTCGGATTGTGAGCTAATTAACAATAAACACCTTTTTGATCATAACTTGAACAATCTTCCTCTGATTTTCATGCTGTTGACTTTTATTAATAGATAGTAGAAGGGGCACGTTTTCTTAATTTTTTTTTACACTCCATCCCTAAATGGTGAAGTTCAAGGTCATATGGTGGTCCGAAAAATATATAGCCATCATTGGATTGTGGGCAAAGGGTAAGTCATGGGCGATTGCGAAGGGGTATGTCACAGGAAATCGCCGGTCAGGGGAGGATCACTTTGTGATCACAGATATGTTGTTTCTTCTTTTTTTTTTACAATATCTAAGGCTCATAGTTGAGCTGCCACGCACATATGTCACACACTTGGACATACAGATGAATGTACGCGATACAACAAGGACTATTAGTCGAGACAAACACAGACACTGAGCTTGAGGGAAGTGCCATCATTTCTCGGGGCACTCTGAGTACCGGTAATGCCACAACAATGGCGCCGCCTTTTTCATCGCACTCAGCGGGGCATTTCCGAAGGAGGAATTTCCTCCTCCTCATATATGCCAACCTATGGGGGTTGTCCATGCCCTTATCCTTTTAAATGCTTAATGTCATGCAGGGAAGCAGCATGTACCATTTTTAAATCTTTGGTCTGACCCGGCCAGGGTTTGAACAGCCGACCTACCTACCAGAATGAACGCTCCAAACCATTACACAACCGAGTCTGATGATTAAATGAAGCGTTGACCTCCCTTTGGAATCGAAGAAAAATGTATTTATTTTTGTTTCTGATTCGCAGGAATGGGTAAAGGCACTCTGAACAAGGAGTACTGGCTCATTACAGCATACCACCCTCGAGGAAACCTTCAAGAGCTTTTGGCATGGCAGGTCTTGGCATGGCAGGAGCTGTCTGTGCTCGGCCAGTCACTGGCACATGGTGTTGCACACCTGCATGCAGATCGTACCGCATGTGGCCAGCCAAAGATGCCCATTGCCCACCGTGACATCAAGAGTCCAAACATTCTTGTGAAGGCCGATGGAACTTGCTGTCTCTGTGACTTTGGCCTCTCACTTCGCCTAGATCCAGCATTGAGCATCGATGAGTTGGCAAATCATGGACAGGTATGTGGATAAATAGGCTTTCTTATTTATTCAAAGCAGGTTTATACTTCTTACAGGGCCACACAAATGTCAACGACATATCATTCATAAAGAGCGCACATTACACAGACCTGATTTATTTAGGGTTTGTATCTTACTTTCCAAATACTACATTTTATATTTCTAAATTCCACTCTGCTTTACAAGCACAACTAAGATCGACTTTAAAAAAAACGTTTGGTATAGTCAGGGCCCTTAGGGATATTTTGGTTCAAATTCTTCCAAAAGCATCAAATTTGGCACAGATGTTGCCCATGCCATACTCGTTCGATTTTTGACGGGCGCCAAGGGCGGTATGATCCGGGGACCGTACCGGTCCATCCTGCCATGTCACCTGACCTATGACGTCATAATTAGGATATGCATCCAATCACATGGCGTACTATAAGTGGTCAAAGTTCAAAATGAATCGATCGAAAAATGAAGGCAGGGATCCATTTTTAAGGTTTTCATAAAATCCAATATGGCCGCCAGGTCACATGACCTATGACGTCATATTTATGACATGTATACAATCATGTATACATGAACCCGGATCATGATCGCACAAAAATTAAACACAAGGATATGGCATACAGTTCATAAAACATCAAAATCCGTACCTTTGTAATTAGACTGATGAACTGCATATGCCTGAAAATTAGGAAATAGACATGTAAATATTTCCTCTAATTGTCAAAAATAAGGTCAGAGTTCGATTACCCAACCCAGAAACATAAAATGGTGAACCTCACGTAAATCTTGACAAAAAACTCAAAAACCGACATGTTTGACTCAAAAATGACCTTTAAGATGACCTTGAGGGTTGACCTTGACCTCGAATCATCAAAATAACATCATAATTGGATTCCTCAACCTCGAAAACCCCTGAAAAGTGGTATCATACATGATTCCAACCCTTTTGGTTATTTAACTGATTTTCCTCTAATCCGGGTGGCGGCCATTTAGTATTTCGCCAATATGGGGCCCCCGGGGGCGGGGGGGGGGGGGCGCCCGTCTTGGCGCCCGTCAAAAATCGAAAGAGTATGGCATGGGCAACATCTGGGCCAAATTTGATGCTTTTGGAAGAATTTGAACCAAACGGGCCCCAAAATATCCCTAAGGGCCCTGACTAGTAGTCAAATATATTGATATTGTAGCGACCCATGGGTCCCCCAAAGCTCGAGACCAGCAACAGAATCTCCTGGCCCAAGCCGGTGACGTAACCGGCGGCCAAACCGCGGCGCCGAGGTTATAATCCTTTGCACCTGTCGGTCACATGACCACCAAAGCGTGCCTCGCCTGAGAGGCGTGGCTTTGGTTCTGATGTATGCTTTTTGGTTTGTATATATATATGCGAACCCGATAAACGGGTTTTGAGAGTTCCCGAGATGATTATACAATAAACATCTTCTCGGACGAGTTTGTGTCTTGTCCGTCACTTCGTCCGTCTCAAGCAGGAGCGCTGCTCCTTCACTGGTGACCCCGAGTTTACGACACGCGATGGACACGGCAGTGTCCCTCAAACTGCCCACTTTCTGGGAAGCACATGGCGCTGTCTGGTTCGCTCAGGCGGACTCCCAGTTCGCCCTGCGTGGCATTACGGAGGACACCACGAAATACCATTACGTGGTCACCGCGCTCGGCTCCGTGACCGCCGCCTGCTGCCTGAGCCTCCTCCAGAGCCCGCCCGCTGACGGCAAGTACGACGCCATCAAGGCACTTCTTCTGGGCGCTTTCGCCCTCTCCCCGGCTGAACGCGCACGACGCCTGCTCGACCTTCCTGAGCCCGGCGATACGCGCCCGTCCGAACGTATGGACTACATGCTCGCGTTGCTCGGCGAGCATCCATCGGATTTCCTTTTCCAAGAGCTTTTTCTCCGCCAGCTCCCGGCCCAGGTCCGGGTCGCTCTGGCAAGCACGACCATCACGAACCCCCGCGACCTCGCCAGGGAGGCCGACAAGATCGATTCGGCAAGCCAGCTCGTCAGAGCGGCGAGCCAGCTCGTCGGGGTGGCTGCCGGGAGCTCGCCCGCCGCCCAGTCGGCGCCCGCGGCGCAGTTTCCTGCCCACCCGCCCGACGCCCGCGACGCAGCTTCCTTCCCGGAGGCCGCCGGGCCGGCGCGACTGGCAGCGGCGACGCCGCGTCGCCCGGTCCCGACGCGTCGACCGGAGCCCCCGCCAGACCCGGCCTGGTGTTATTTCCACGCCAGGTTCGAGCGGCAGGCCCGATCATGTCGACCCCCGTGCACGTTCGGCAAGTCGGGAAACGGTCGGGCCGGCGCTCACTACCAGCCATGAGCGCCGGCCGTTCCGGAAACCTGCTATTCATCGCGGACCAAGCGTCGGGGCGGCGTTTTCTCTGCGACACCGGCGCTCAGCTGAGCGTCATTTCCGCTTCGGCGGAGGACAGGCGGGCCGCCATTTGTGGCCCCTCCTTAATCGCGGCCAACGGCTCCGCCATCCGCACCTTCGGCCCACGCACCGTCGCCCTCCGCTTCGGCAGCCAGCTCTTTCGCTGGAAGTTCGTGACGGCGGACGTCCCCATGGCTTTGCTCGGGGCCGATTTCCTTTGCGCCCATGGGCTGCTGGTCGACGTTAAATGCCGGCGTCTCATCAACGCCGAAACTTTCAGCTCGCTGGCGTGCGCCTTGAGCCGTTCCACGCCCACCGACCTTTCCTGCGTCCTCCCGTTGGCAGACGACTTCGCGAGTCTCCTCGCGGAGTTCCCGGCCCTCACGCGACCGACGTTTTCGGCCGTCACGGTGCGTCACGGCATCGGGCATCACATTCCCACTACGGGCCCGCCGGTGTACGCCCGAGCTCGCCGTCTCGACCCAGCCAAACTCGCCGTCGCCAAGGCCGAGTTCGCCGCGCTGGAGCGCCTCGGCATCGTGCGGCGCTCCGACAGCGCCTGGGCCTCGCCGCTGCACATCGTTCCGAAGCCGGGGGGCGGATGGCGGCCATGCGGCGACTACCGCCGCCTCAACGACGCCACTACCCCCGACAGGTACCCCGTCCCGCACATCCAGGATTTTTCCGCCCGGTTGGCGGGGCGGACCATTTTTTCAAAAGTGGACCTGATTCGGGGGTACCACCAGGTGCCCGTCCGCCCGGCCGACATCCCGAAGACGGCCGTTATTACACCTTTCGGCCTCTTCAAATTCCTCCGGATGCCCTTCGGCCTCAAAAACGTGGCACAGGCGTTCCAGCGCCTGATGGACGGCGTGCTGCGCGACTTGCCGTTCCTCTTTACCTACCTGGATGACATCCTCGTCGCCAGCATGTCCAGAGCCGAGCACCTCCTCCACCTCCGGACGCTGTTCGGCCGCCTCAGCGAGCACGGCTTGATCGTCAACCCGGCCAAATGTCACTTCGGTGCGGCGACGATCGACTTTTTGGGCCACCACATCACCTGGAACGGCGCCGTACCGCTACCAGCCAAAGTCGAGGCCATCGCCGCTTTCCCGCGCCGTCAAGGCGCTGCAGGAGTTCCTCGGGATGGTGAACTTTTACCACCGCTTCGTGCCCCGAGCTGCGCAACTCATGCGGCCCTTGTACACCGCCCTCCGCGGCCAGCCGGCGAAGCGCGACGTCGTCTGGTCCACGGACATGGACGCTGCTTTCACCGGCGCGAAACGGGCCCTCACCAACGCCACGCTGCTGGCCCACCCGGTACCCCATGCTCCCATCGCCCTCACCACGGACGCCTCAGACTACGCCGTGGGTGCGGTTCATGAGCAATGGGTAAACGGGGCCTGGCAGCCGCTCGCGTTCTTCAGCCAGCAACTCCTGCCAAACGAGTTAAGTACAGCACTTTCGACCGCGAGCTCCTCGGGCTGTACCTGGCCGTCCGCCATTTTCGCCACCTCCTGGAGGGCCGCCCGTTCACAGCCTTTGTCGACCACAAGCCATTGATTTTCGCCATGGCCAAGGTCACGGAGCCGTGGTCGGCCCGCCAGCAGCGCCACCTCTCCGCCATGTCGGAATACACCACGGACATCCGGCACGTCGCCGGAAAGGACAACGCCGTGGCCGACTGCCTTTCTCGAGCCGGCGCCAACGCCGTCCACCTCGGCGTCGATTTCGCCCTGATGGCGACGGACCAGGCCACCGACGGCACGGTGCAGGCGCTCCGGGTGGCGGACACGGGCCTCCGCTTGGCTGACGTCCCCTTCGCGGACACGGTCCTGCTTTGTGACGTCTCCCAAGGCCGACCTCGCCCCGTTGTGCCGGTCACATGGCGTCGTCGCATTTTTGCTTCGCTCCACGGCCTCTCACACCCGGGCCGGAAGGCGTCCCAGAGGCTGGTGTCGGCACGTTTCGTCTGGCACGGGTTGCGACGGGACGTCCGCGACTGGGCCAACACCTGCACACCCTGCCAGTGGGCCAAGGTCCACCGTCACACCCAGGCTCCGCTGGCTCCTTTCACCGTGCCCGAACGACGTTTCGACCACGTCCACGTGGACCTGGTGGGTCCCCTGCCCCCATCGCAGGGGTTCACCCACCTGCTTACCATGGTGGACAGGACCACCAGGTGGCCGGAGGCCGTGCCCCTCGCCTCCACCACCACCGCCGACGTGGCCCAGGCGTTCATCGCCACCTGGGTCGCGCGTTTCGGCGCACCGGCGGACATCTCGTTGGACCGCGACCCACAGTTCACGTCTGAATTGTGGGGCGCGGTCGCCCGCACGTTGGGCGTTACCCTGCACCGCACCATGGCCTACCACCCCCAGGCCAACGGGTTGTGCGAGTGGTTCCACCGCTCCATGAAGGCCGCACTCATGGCCGGCCTCCAGGACGACGGCTGGGCCGACCGGCTCCCGTGGGTCCTTTTGGGCCTCGCACGGCTCCAAAGGAGGACCTCCAGGCATCCACCGCCGAGCTGGTGTACGGCCAGGCCCTCCGCGTCCCGGGCAAGTTCGTGCCCAACGCCACCAGCCCCTGGTCCGCCGCGCGCCAGCGCATGGACTTCCAGGAGGCCGCCCAACGTTTTGCCCCGGTGCCCACGTCCCGCCACGGCGACCCCCAATCCTACGTCCCCCCAGCACTCCGCACGGCGGAGTACGTCTTTGTGCGCCACGACGTGCACCGGGGGCCGCTCCGGCCACCATATGACGGACCCTTCCGGGTCCTACGACGGGACAACAAGTCCTTCGTCGTCAGCATCGGCGGCCGGGCGGACCGGATTTCGGTGGACCGCCTCAAGCCGGCCCACATGGACGTCGGCCAGCCGCCACGGCTGGCTCTCTCCCACCGTGGCGCGGCCGCCCCCCGTCCACTGCACCCTCCGTCCGGCCACCCGCCACCACACCGGACCCCCCCCCCCCCCCACGACCAGCCAGGGGTCGTTTCGGTCGGGTCATCTGGACCCCCCTCAGGTTGACCTTTCTGGACCAAGTCGATTCTGGGGGGGCGTGTGTAGCGACCCATGGGTCCCCCAAAGCTCGAGACCAGCAACAGAATCTGCTGACCGAAGCCGGTGACGTAACCGGTGGCCAAACCGCGGCGCCGAGGTTATAATCCTTTGCACCTGTCGGTCACATGACCACCAAAGCGTGCCTCGCCTAAGAGGCGTGGCTTTGGTTCTGATGTATGCTTTTTGGTTTGGATATATATATATGCGAACCCGATAAACGGGTTTTGAGAGTTCCCGAGATGATTATACAATAAACATCTTCTCGGACGAGTTTGTGTCTTGTCCGTCACTTCGTCCGTCTCAAGCAGGAGCGCTGCTCCTTCAATTTATGATACAAGATTGGGGTGGGTTGGGTTGTACATTTTAGAAGGAAAAACGGCACATCCAACCAAAAGGTAATTAGATCTACTTTACTAATTTAGTAATAAACAAGCAAGAGCAGACCCAAGAGTTTCACCCCCTACCGAGTGAGCTTCCTCAGTCCATTAGACCACAAGAGCAGCTCTGGGGTCTATTGGACTGTGTCATCTTCCAAAGTCGATGCAATTAAATAAATTGGATTAGTTAGAGGAGTCCTGCTCAATAATGGGTAGAGCAAAGGGATACTCCCTCGCCTGAAAGAACAAAAACAGGCAGAACGGAAGGACCCAGACATGCTTGGGCACTGTGCACTGGTGGACTACCTGGACCTTTCCAAAAGGATTGGCAAGATAGTATGCAGCACATGGATTGGTGTAGCCTACAAGCCTCTATGCACCATCCACAATGTCATTTCAAAACTGAAGGACACAATATCAACTTGGTGACAAATCCGGAGTCGTTTACCATTAATCATGCGGAGACTGTGACCATTTATACATTGGTGAAACTGGAAGGAAATTGAAACAAAGGCTAGATGAACATGATAGAGCAGTTAGGCTTGAAAAGGTGACACCGTCAGCCATAGCGTGTCATCACCTGCAATCTGGCCACAAGTTTGACTTGGATTCTACCGTGTCCTAGACACGACGTCCAAAAGACGAAACAGATTGATACTGGAAGCGGTGTTCTATCTGGGGAGACTGTGGACATACCCACACAATACACACCTCTAAAATTGCAAAAACTGGATGGGTACAAGCAACTGGACATGGTGAGCAAAAAACAACAACACTTAACCCGGACATCACGATGTGTTTGTGCCCCAACCCAGCCGTGTTCGCGTCCCGGAAACAAAAAAGCAACACGTAGACACACCCTCTCACCCCAACGCACGCAATACCAGATCACAAGTAAGCAATAAAAAAAGGCAGACCAGACCATCGATTATGTGATTTAACATTTATTGCTTAAGGTTCAGCAAAATAAAAACTCCTCAATTGACCATGCGCACCAGCACGTGACCGGAAATGAATTATCACAGACTGGAAAATGAATATAGGACCACACAGTTTAAAAGCATTCATACAACTAACTTACTGCCAAAGAGCATGATGGTGGTGAAACTTGCTGGTGTTTCAGGGAATATTTAACTTTATCGTGCGGTGTATTGTGTTGAACAGGTTGGTACAGCACGATACATGGCCCCAGAGGTCATGGAATCCAGGATTAACTTGGAGGACCTGGAGGCCTTCAAGCAGGTGGATGTTTATGCCATGGGACTGGTTATTTGGGAGATGGCCTCTCGCTGTGATGCTATTGGAGGTATGATATTCTCCCATATCATTGTTTTACTTTAAAAAGTATTTTGCTCACCATGCTTCCAGATGCCATAAAAAAAAAACACACACATATATATATATATATACACACACACATACCGTGGGACCCAGCTATTCGCGGTGGATACCTTCCTGGAAAATCCGCGAATTGCGAAACGGCGAATAGTGGGGCATTGTTTCAATGTCAAACGGTGGGATAGGTTCCCGAGTTACAAAAATTTCCCGAGAATGTCGACGATAATCCGCGAACGTCGATAAAAATCCTGGAAATGGTGAAGCAAATCCTGGGAATGTCGGCGATAATCCCGCAAATGGTGAGGCAAATCCCGCAGATGTCGGCGATAATCCTGGAAATGGCGAGACAAATCCCGCTAATGTCTGAAAATCCGTGAATGCATGCCGTGCCAGTTTCATTGGGGAAAAGGGAGACAGTTAATTGCACAAATAGATGCTGTGGAGTGTTTTCATTCTGTACAGTAACTCGCAGGGATGACGTGTTATACAGCTGGTAGAACATCCCGTGAAGCTCTTGATTATAGTGAGGCTAAAATTCGCGACCGCGAAAGCCATGAAAACCCAAAGCACACAGCAGTGAATGTTGAAGCAGGTCATGCTGGCGGCTCGTAGAAGATATTTTTTTGCGTATGTCCAGCTGCTTTATGCATAACTGGTGAAAGATGGGTTTTATAAATATGTCAAGCTAGCAGCTCGTGACTTTTTTTTTTTGCGCCCTGAAAAACCACGAATTCACGGAACACGGCCGCGAATAGGAAAAAAAACCCGCGAATTTGCGGGACACTTTTCTGCGAATAGAGAAATGGGTCGCATTTCATCAACCACGAGTAGCAGGGTCCAACTGTATGTATACATATATATATATATATATATATATATATATATATATATATATATATATATATATATACATACACACAGACTTGGCATTTAATATGGAATATTTTTTTTTTCTTGACTTGGGTTTACTTTCTTAACTCAGTATATCAATCTGGTGAGTTTCTTTTACACTTTGGTGATTTATTTGTTAAAAGAACCACGTCACTGATTGTGTGTCGCAGCAAGAAGTCAACAACAGGATTATATCACAGGTGGCGTGGCAAAATGTACGGACATGTGCATTTGATGATTGGCTTCACAGTCGGGTATACAAGGGTTGTTGCGTTCTGTATTAGTGGAAAACAACTGCTGCACGTCTCTAAAAGTTATTGCCGCTTCCTCTGGAGATGGTCCGTCAACTCGACAATGCTGTTTGTCATGGAGTGGTGGCTTTACGAAATTACGGCATGAAACAGCATGCTATTGCTCGGCAGTATGGCATCACTCAAGGTCAGGTGTCAAAGATCCTGAAACGAAATGCTCAGAGGGGTGTCCCTACTCCAATACCGAGGCCAGGACGTCCCCGCAGAACCACAAGGAGGGATGATCCGCCAGCTGCACCGGTTAGTCTGCAATGGCCATACCAAGTCAGCTAATCGGCTTAGGGCGGAGTGGCAGCAACTGACAAATGTGCCTGTATCCAGAAGGCTAGTCAACCAACGACTGGTTCAAGCAGGCTATCGTGCCAGGCATCCCCTGAGAAAGCCACGCCTGACCAGACAACACAGCCTGCGCCGATTGCAGTGGGCCAGAGAGCACCGTCAATGGCAGCCAGGACACTGGAATCACGTGATCTTCAGTGACGAGTCTAGATTTCTGGTCTATCGTCAAGATGGCCACGTCCGAGTGCGCAGACAAGTGCATGAAGCCTACAACAAAGATTGTATAGTGCCAAGAGTCCAAGCTGGAGGTGGTGGGGTGACCATTTGGGCTGCTTTTCATGCATGGGGCAAAACTGACCTGGTTGTTCTGAATGGAAACCTGAACCAGTTCAAGTACAGGGCCATTCTGGAAGAAACATTGCTTCCATTTGCTCGTGCAGCCTTTCGAGGAAACTTTGTCTTCCAAGATGACAATGCACGGCCTCATCCTGCTCGCATGATCCAACACTTTCTTGCTGACCGTGGTGTAGGGCATATGGAGTGGCCTGCCATGTCCCCGGATATGAATCCGATAGAGGACTTGTGGGCAGAATTAACGCGTCAAATCGACCACTTGGACCAGCAGCTGACCTCTGTGCGTGAATTGCAGCAGGCTATTGTCACTGCATGGCAAGCGATTCCTGTCCAAACCTTGGTAAATCTCGTGAACAGCATGCCTCAACGTGTACGTGCTCTCCTGAATGCTCGTGGGGGTTACACGAAGTACTGAACTGTAATTTTACTGTCCATAATCCCAGTCGTAATTTAACTTTTGTTTTTGTTTAAAAAAAATTTGGCTAATGTGCAAAATAAAGAGATACTTCTGGGAAACGTACAGAAGTTTAACACAGTACTGTCCATGAATTGAGTTTAATATAAGTTTACATCACTTTCAAGGATCAATTTATTTGTTTCGAAATGTCAAATGTGGTTTCCTTTAAAGGTCACATAAACAAAATCTAGAATAATTTCAACATAATTCCAGTGAACTTTTGGTTCTTAAGACATCTTGAAAAGTAAGTTCACCCCCACAAAAAAATATTCCATATTAAATGCCAAGTCTGTATATATATATATATATATATATATATATATATACACGTGTATATATATATATATATACACGTGTATATATATATATATATACACGTGTATATATATATATATATACACGTGTATATATATATATATATATACACGTGTATATATATATATATATACACGTGTATATATATATATATATACACGTGTATATATATATATATATACACGTGTATATATATATATATATACACGTGTATATATATATATATATATATATATATATATATATATATATACACGTGTATATATATATACACGTGTATATATATATATATATATATATATATATATGTATGTATATATATATATATATATATATGTATGTATATATATATATATATATATATATGTATGTATATATATATATATATGTATGTTATATATATATATATATATATATATATATATATATAATCGGCACCTGGTGGGAAAACATTAGACAATTGAAACTGAGAAAAGGAAAAGAAGGGAGGAATCAGGAAGAAAAGGAATAAGAAAGGAAAGAAGAAAATAGAAGAGAAAGGAGAGTCGGAATGGGAGAAAATATTTCGCATCGGGTAAGGGAATGAACTCGTGGGGAACATACAGAAGAGAAAGAGCAATGGCGGTGGGGCAGGGGTGGAGAAACTGTCAAAAATTGTCATATTTGTGTACAGCATGTCATAAATATATGGCCCCTAATTTTAGTTTTCCAACAGTTCCAAAATTTATTTTGGGGAGACCACTCCCATTTGCACAGAATTCCAATGGGAAAAGCAGACGACCATTTCATCCTCCAGCCCTCTCTTCCCCTGTGCCTTATTTGTCACAAGCAAACCGTTCATTGAAAAGCCGTACTTTTTAGATTTTAAAGGAAAGCTTGGAGCTATTTGTTTATAGTTAGTATTTCTTCAATAAATCAGATGTAGCACTTTGAGATAAGCTAATGGAGATCCAATCCAAACGCTGCAGGTTAACGGGGAGCAACATTCCAACTGAGCTATCCTACCATGCCTTGACCTTCAGGGTTTTTTGTCACTTATTGAAGATTGGTTTAATTTTTCATTAGCTCAGGTATAACCAGTTATTGATAAAGTGCATACACCAGTGGCAGAATGTTTGATCTGTTCCTTTATAATATGAATGCAATTCATTTCCCTTCTTCCTTTTACTCTCATAAGCTCCCATATTGCTTGCATTACCTCTCACTTCCCCCATTCTTTCTCCTCCCCCGGGCCATATATATTTTTGATGGCAAATATTGAAAAGGCCTTTAAGTAAATGAGCTATAGATACATTTCATAAACCTTGTTAGAAAAATTATTTGGTGGCGTGTAGGGGGGCATAGTGCTGGCAGGATGGCCTAAAGGTATGTACACTCACCTCTAAGATATCTAGCCTGGGTTCGAATCCAGACCCAGCAATAAACTGTCATCCTGGTGCTTCACAGGCAGGGAGATTCATCAGTGTGTGTGCCGTCTTTCGGATGGACGTTAAACTGGGCATCCCGTCTGCTGACATTACTTGGTGAACTTTAAAGATTCGCAAAGAGTAGGCGAGTTATCGTCGGCACATTGAACAAATTACAAATTCTTATCATAACTACTGCTGGTAAGGCAATAGCAAACCACCCAGTATAACGCTTGCCAATTCACTGTTGCAGCAGCACCGATGCTCTGTAACAGTCTGATACATCAGCATCAGAAAGGGGGGCATTTCCTGTTAACTAGAGGTCAATTTTCTCTCAAATGACATTTGAGAGGATAAATTCATTTATTGATGTGGAGGAAATAGATAAAATGCTTGAGAAATGTTTGCTTTCCTCGTGAATTATCATCCCTGTTTAATCCATTCAACCTCTTGCGTCCAAAGCAATGCACACATTACATCTGTCCATCTCCTGTGCTTGTGTGAACAGACGTCCAGCCTTACAAACCTCCTTTTGGTGAGAAGGTCCACGAACACCCATGCGTCGAAAGCATGAAGGACATAGTGTTACGGGAACGTGGCAGGCCCGACATTCCCGGGAGTTGGAGGAGACACTCGGTATGCTTTGGTGAAAATTATATTGTTGTAAACTCTAAAGCAGTTTATACAAAATCTGCAATAGCTGTTGGTCATTGCTTACTATTTTCATATTCCCCTGTTGTTATTTCAGGCCATGAGCAGTTTGTGTGAAACTATGATTGAATGCTGGGATCCAGATCCAGAGGCCCGCCTCACAGCAAATTGCGTAGTGGAACGTTTCCTGACCATGCGGCAGGAATATGGAGAAGGTTGCATATGGCAGGAAGATGCCCCGAGTGACAACAAGGACGAATTGCACCAGCCCATGGACGTGGTGATGCCAGAAGGGAAGGTTCTCGCATGAGATTTCTTATGGGACACTAGGAAAGGCCACTAGATTGACTGAGTATGTTTGTAAGTTTGTGGCAATGAGTTATTAAGGAACCCGAGTCGTCGGCAGCCCAGCCTCGAGACCACCTCAGTGAGGAGCCTGAGCACCTCAAGAATTGCTTTGGCTTTTCACACAGCGATAAAGCCCTGTCAATAGGCCATCTCTCACGAAACTTCAAAACAGACCTTTTAAAAACATCTTTTTTCTTACAGACAAATGTCAAAAACTGACGTCCACTACGCTACACACATTAAAGGCAACATGTCACAATTATCAATCGAATTACTCATTATGTCCGGCTCACATGATTGCAGGGCCCTTTGACAGAAAGTCTTGATTCTGATGTGAAGTGAGAGCCCAATAATCTCCTCTGGAGGATAGTTCCACGTGGGAATAGTGGCTGGCAGGGAATATCCGTCATACCGATGGAGGGGTGGTGGCTAACTGGAAAGATCGGTCACACTCATTTTACGAGGAGGGTCCAACTTTGCCCCAGAGTCGAGTGCGAGTGTAAGTCTTCCTCTACCTATGACCTATGCACAGTTCTGGGTCGTTTGCGATTTCACAAACAAAATCCTGTCCGACATCTCTTATGTGAAGGACCTTGGCCGAATTCAAGATTCCTTGGCCGTGCAAACATTCGACGAAACAATGCTGTATGTTGTTGTCCTTGATCTGCTTTATTGCGGTCTGAATGAAGATTTGCATGTCTTTACAAAAACTGACCTAAGAAGGGGAATGTTGTGTGAAAGAATGATCATTTGCGATGCTGATGGGTGATGACCACACAGAGCAACCACAATGTTATGGATAGCAGTGAAGGAATTTTGTAACCAGAATCACACAGAGTGATTCCACATCGTGAAGGTAGTCCACATCATTGCCTGGGTTTTTTATCCACAGGTTATTGGACTAAAAGCTTCAATGCTCCATGAATACCCCACAAATCTTGTCCATAATTTTAACCAATCATTTTATCGGCTTCAACAAAAACAAAAACAAGTACACATACATTCAAAGTACACCGCCCCCATGCCAAATAATTAAATATCCTCCAGCGCGGCATTGCCGGGGCGCCTCCGGCGCTCGGCAATACCGCAGTGCAGCTCATAGAGACTACATTGGGAGGGAGAGGTGTACAATTAATCAATTCCCTAATATAACACATAAACCACCACCATTTCATCCGAATCTGTAAAAAAAAAATAAAAAAGAAGATTTTTTAGTCATTAATTGAATAATTAAATAATTAATCGATTAATGGCTTAATCAATAAATCAAAAATAGCCCTGACAGCCAAATCACTTGGTCATTGGCATGTCCAATAAGTACTTCATTAATCGCTAATAATTAAATAACTAATCAATTAATTGATTCATCAAAAAACAAAAAATACGGTTTTTGCAAAGTACTTGCTCACTATCGTGCTGAAATTTCAGCTTCCGAGCTCAAAGGATGGCTGAGATATCGCCCGGACAAACAAACAAGAAAACAAAAAAAACAACCAAGAAAGAAAACAAGAAAACAACCAGAGTGAAAACTGAGTACTCCCTTTCAGCGTGCGTCACTGCCGAGCCCCCTTCGGTGCCCAGCAATGACGTTATGCAGTGCCTGGAGATGGCATAGGAAAGGTGCGGTGTACAACAAACATCTGCTATTTTAAACCACTATGAAAGTATCGATCAACATAATGTTTGTTTTTAATATGCAAGAGTGATGATGTGACCTGAAACCCTTGAGCAGTTTTGGGCTCTGCAGGGACACAGAAAACTCCAAGAGAAGCAAATTTAATGAACAAAGTAGAGAAGGGATGGACGGTTCCATTCGTTAAACTACTCGGGTACTCGTAGAAAGAAGGCAGGAGAAACCATTAAGTAACAAAGAAGGAAATTTGGCCTGGTTTGGAAGTCAAGTTTGTGCACGAAAGGAGAATGGAAGATTATATAAAGGGGTTTTGATTGACATGAGATTTATGGAATGTTGATGAGATTTGACCAGTATAAGGGAACATTTACATTGAATGGTAATCCCATTCCTCCTCCCCCAACTCCTCTTCCCTATGTGATCCCTCCCATGCACGAGGATGATCCGTAATATTACTTTCCTCATTCAGACTGCTGATGCCCCATCCTTGTTGGGGGGGGGGGGGGGGGGGAGCTTGATGGCATAATTTGGCATTGAAGACTTAAAGAGTCCATTACGGGTTTCGGCTTGAAGTTTTGTCTGGCATTGTATTTGGTTCATAGCCCATCTTAAGTGAAATGTGTGTTTTTAAGACAACATATTGTACGTTTGATATCCCGATGCGGTGTTAGACATTTGAGCAGATGTATTTTACAAAACACACCCATCACTGCCAAACTACAATGCAAAAATAGTACCAATTGTCCCTCATGGAACGAGAACGACACTCGGTAGAGCGAATACCTCCGCCAGGCTGAACAGTTTGTTTTGTATCCCAATGATAGGCCGGATCTAGATCCGGACCTGAACCAAAATCTAATCCCTTGTTCTTGTCATCTAACCAACTCATCCACCTAGTTTTGTCATGAGTCGCCCACAACTTTTTTAAATATCACGTTACTTATCGTTTTTGACCCTAATCACTCAATCGTGACGAATTACTTTAAACAATTTTTTTAAAACCTCTGGTACCCGGATCCGTATTCGGATCTTCACCAAAATCGTATCGATTGGTCCTTGTCAATCAACCAACCCGTCCACCAAGTTTTGTCTGAATGAGCCCATAACCTTTTGAGATATTCTGTTCACACACAAACAGACAGGAGTGAAAACATAACCTCCGTACACCTTTGATGGTGGAGGTAATAAGGTGGAACAAAGAGGTGGGAAAAGACTGAAAAGTCAAGCTTATATAGGCCTCCATGTAGGTTACCATTTTCATTTCTTGCATGAAGCTGGAGCTTCCTGAAAGCCACCTTCTTAAGGTAGACTTGGAGGAAGTATACAAAATAGCCATGGGAAGCAAAGGAGAATGTTTGTCTGTAAACTGGATAAACAAATACCTGTCTCGAGGCTCTTTTGTTGGGATTGGCATACAGCATAGTTAATTGGGGGCATATATTTATTACGTATGCAAATAATGTGAAATTTTGAGCCCCTCACCCCCAATCTCCCACTCATGCTCTTTGCACCCCTTTCCTTTTACTTTTCTACTATATCCTCCAAAACTTTTCCGCACCATACTCTCCCACAATCCTTTCTCTCTCCTACCATCCCTTCTTTCACCATCACTCCATCTCTCAATTATTTTGTTATTTCGGCCTCCCCTTGGTGCATGCGTGGAAACATTCGACGAAACATTCCTTCCTGATGTGTTTATACAGATCGATTGTACTCCTTCTGCAATAGCATTTAACAAAATATATTGGATGCTGTAATATAAATATGTACACCTGTATGGTAAAACACATTATTTGTATTTTGAATGCAATAGAGATATATATATATATGTATGTCACTAAAAGCCTATGATATTCTTTTTCTAATGGGATTTGTTGTACATGTTTGGGGCTTGTGAATTAATGCAATAAAGTTTTATCCTTTTATACCAGATGCTCTTTCTTTCTTTTTTTGTTGTTTCCAATGATCATGAAGTTTACACTAAAAATGTTGCAGGTTGAGATGTTTGCTTTACTACATGGGAAAATGAAAGCTCCTGGAAAATCTCAGTCTCAAGTCCTATAGCTCTGGAATGATTGTCAAACAAACACACCCACTTATCTATGTCCTTAATCAGCCACTGCAAGAGGTTCAGTCGATTGAACTTTGAGGCCTCACCATCAACCATGACCTTTCCTGGGCTGGTTACATAGCAAAGCTGGCCTCAAAAGCCAGGCGCAGACCTTATCAGACTCACTGGTGTAATGGTTTGCGTGTCCGCTCTGAGTCTGGCAGGTTGGCGGTTTGAACCCAGCCAAGTCATAGCAACGATTAAAAAAGAAAAGAAAAAAAAAGTACATATTCCTTACTTCACTCTCAGGATTTAATAAGGATACAGCACAGACAAACACCGCACGTGACAAAGCCGAATGCCTCAACTCTGTGTTTGCCTCAAAATCTTGTGTCCCAAACCCATCTCTCTCTGTTCCCACCTTTCCCAGTCGAACCCAACTGCTCCTGGACTCTGTGTCCTTCTCTCCTGACAAGCTGGAGAAGTTTTTATCAAACCTCGACTCTGTTTCTGCAACTGGACCAGATGGCATCAGCCCATGGGTCCTAAAATCCTGCTCTACCGCTCTATCTCACCCTCTCTCTGTTCTTTTCACCCTCTCTTTTGCTCAAGGTCATCTGCCAGCATCTTGGAAATCAGCAAACATTACCGCTTTACACAAAAAAGGTGCAAAAACAGATCCTTGCAACTACAGACCAATCAGCCTGCTTCCAATTATCAGCAAAGTCATGGAATCCATCATTGCTTTGGATATCAAATCCTTCCTCTTCTCCAATGGCTTGATCTCCGATCATCAATTTGGATTCAGACCAGGTCATTCTACTCTGGACATGTTGCTTCTGCTGTCTCAACAATGGATGGAGGTCCTCAATGCCAAATAGGAAGTCAGAGCTGTCTCACTTGACATATCACGTGCCTTCGATACGGTCTGGCACCCAGCTCTGCTCACCAAACTCTCCTCCTATGGTATTCATGGAAATCTCCACTCATGGCTTGCGGACTTCCTCTCTGGTCGTAGGCAACGTGTGGCCCTGAATGGATTTCTCTCATCTCCCCTTCCTGTTCTGGCTGGAGTTCCCCAAGGTAGTGTTCTGGGCCCTGTGCTATTTCTGGTCTTCATCAATGATCTCTCCGACTCTCTGGAAAATCCTCTCTATCTCTTTGCTGTTGACTCCACTATCTGCCGCTCCATCCCTCATCCCTCAGAACGGCAGTCTGCAGCCTCCTCACTCTCTGCAGACCTGGACAAAATCACAGACTGGTCAAACAAGTGGAACATGTCTTTCAATCCTGACAAATCTCACACTCTTACAATGTCTCTCCGAAAGGACCGACTGGAAAACCCTCCCATCTACTTTCTCAACAATCCTCTCCAAGAAGTTCTGTCGCTCAAGCTCTTGGGTCTCACTCTCTGCCATGATCTTTCTTGGGAAAACCACATTTCCAAGCTGGCCTCCAAAGCCAGTCGCCGACTGGGCATCCTCCGTCGTGCAAAGTCCTTCCTTGGCACACCTGAGCTTCTCACCACATACAAGGCTTTTATCCGCAGCTCAATGGAATAGTGTCCCCCCCCCTCTGGGCTGGTGCTCCTGCCTCACACCTAGCTCGGCTTCACGCTGTTGAGGCCAAAGCTTTCAGAATCATTGGAATCTCCTGCGATGAAGTCAACTCCGAGGGCCTTTCACTCACTCACCGCAGGCAGGTTGGTGGTCTTTCTGTCTTCTACCGACTCCTCTCCGGCCTTGCTCCCCCAGCTCTCTCTGTGCTCTGTCCCCCCAATATTCCTTCAGGCCGCACAAGATCTGCCTGCAACCCTTTCATGGTTAAACTGCCAAAATATAGACTCTCTGCTCACCTTCATTCTTTCATTCCCCTTTTCTCCTGCCTCTGGAACAAACTCCCCCACTCCCTTGAAGATAAGAGATGGTGGTGAACAGCTGTTTTAAAGACCTGGAAGGAAGAATGAGATCGAAGAGGATGTGGAAGTTAGTTCCACAGGTGGGAGAAAAGAGGAACAAATGAGGCGGTGAGCAGTGATCCTGGATTTAGGTAATATCACACCACCAGAAGGGGGTCGATGTTGGAATGTGTGAGCCTTGCAGAAACCCGAGGGGACAAAGCACGGAACGAGCAGATGGTGCAAGACCAGAAAGGAGGCGTTAGAAGACAGATAGGCTGCCGATCTATCTGCGATGGCGCAGGGATAGGGCCTTAGACTCAGCTTCATCATGGGAGATTCCAATAGTCTTGAAGGTCTTGGTTTCCACGGCGTCAAGCTGAGCATGTGAGGTAGGGGTGCCAGCCTAGAGGGGAGAGCAGTATTCCATCAAGCTGCGGATGAAAGCCTTGAAGGTGGATAGGAGTTCAGGTGTGCCAAGGAAGTACTTTGTACGATGAAGGATGCCCAGTCAGCACCTAGCTTTGGAGGCTAACTTTGAAATGTGGTTTGCCCAAGAAAGATCATGGCTGAGCATGAGTGAGACCCAGGAGTTTCAATAACTGTACTTCCTCAAGAGGATTGTTAAGTCAGTAGATGAGGGAGGGAGGAGGGAAAGGGAGGGTTGGCCAGACGGTTCTTTTCGGAGAGACATAGTAAGTATGAGATTTGTCAGGATTGAAAGACATATTCCAATATTGTTTGCCCAACTTGTTTTTTTTTTTTTCGAAGGTCTGAAGAGAGGGAAGAGGATGCAGCCTGCCTGCCTGAAGGATGAGGGATGTCATGCCAGAGGGTGTAGTTATCAGAAAATAGATACATCCTTCCTTTTCAAATCCTTGGTTTTCTCCAATGGCCAGATCTCAGTTTAGTTTCTGACCCGCTCATTTCACCCTGGACAGGCTGCTGCCCTCATAGCAACAGATGAAAGTCCTCAATCTCAGACAAGAGGTCAGAGCCATCTTTCTGGACATGTTTCAAGAATTTGACATGGTATGGCACCCACTACTTTCTCTAAACTCTCAGCGTATGCCATCCAAGACCACCTCCTCTCATGACTTACTGACAATTCCTACTCAGTTAATGATTTCCTCTCAACGGGATACTCTCATTTACCCTCCTTGTCGAGGCTGGAGGACCTAAAGGTCATATAACCATGTTTTGACAGTTGTGTTTAATTAGTTTCAAATTAAATTATTTTATGTGCACAAATATATTTATAATGGCATTCTAGCTTCAGTTTCCCATCCACTTATGGCCGAGCGCACACACCACCAGGAGGTGCTATTTTGGCTACATACATACATATGTGATCGCTGCATTATAGTAGGATGGATTAGGTAGCAGCCTATTCCACCTTTGCAGACCTTTAACTCAGGAGCTGATCCAATACATGAAATTATGTGTTTCAACTGTGGCAAATCTCTCATTCTCTCTTCGAACCCTCACATCTATTACTTCACAAACCATACTTGAATGAAACGGAAAACCAAATGCTGCATTGGTGTCATCAGAAGGAACCAGAAGAAGTAAAGAGCAAAGATGGAATCATCAGGAGGAACCTGGATAGGATTTAGGTTTCAGCCGCTACTCCTCTACCCTCAAACCCATCCAGGCGCAGCCAAGTGAACCTTCCAGAAAAATTTCTGCAAGAATTAACTTCTCCTTAGACAAATAAATAAAAACAAGAAATTCAATTCCTCAACATTTTGGGCCTCACTCAACCATGATCTCACGTGGGCTAATGTGTAGGCCAAGGCCCTCAAAAGCATTGCAATGTAGTGCAATGAAGCAGAAACTCTAGGCACGTTACTCCAGCATCGGAGACATGTCAGTGGCCTCGCTGTCTTCTGCTGCCTACTTTCTGGTCTTGTACCCTCTGCCCTTCCGTGGTGAATTCCTCCCAGGTTTCTTCAGGGTGGATGCATCATGTCAGTAACCCACCTTTGATTAAAATCCCGAAATTCAGCCTTATTGCTCAACTTCACTCATTTGTTACTCTTCTCTCTCACCTGTGGAACCAACTTCATCAGTGCAACTATCGGGGATGCCTCTTCGTGGTGGTTGTACCCCCCCAACGCAAGTCGGAGATCAAATCTTCCCCATTCTTCCCTGCTGCCCGGATTCATCATGGTCAGAGTGCCGATCGGTCCCCATGGACCGGCCCTTTCTCTCTCCTATCTCTCTTGCTAACTAACTCTGTCATGGCCCTGACTTCGTGAAGGTGGGGTACACCATCCTGTACATGATCCCGGATCTCTCGATCGCTCCTGTGAGATCGATCGGCTGTCTCCGTGCCACAGGCTTGTTTGAGAGAACTGTCTGGGGCTATACAACAACAAACAAACAACAACCACCACCACCACCAACATGCCATATTCCTTCCTCCAGGACTTCAATATGGCTGTTCATCACCACCTCAGGTCATCCCCCATCCATACTCATGATTTGTCGAACCCTTATTAACCCTCTCCTTCCTTTCCAGCTTATAGTGTTTTCTCTCCTCTTCCTCCACCCACAATTGCATTTTCCTTCTATTGCTCTTTCATCCCCTGTGTACGCGCCCTTCTGTCTGTCTCTCAACCCACCTTTTACGGTATAACCACCGTTTAGAGGCCATTTTTCCCCGCAAAGCGGGGGTTGGCCTTTTCGGGGACCGTGGTAGTTGTTGTTTTTTGGTCCCCTTTTTGAAGCAATGTTTTACGGCCGGATGCCCTTCCTGACGCCAACCCTTTTTGCCGCCTTCAACGACAAACAGGGAATTACCAGTGAACTGGTACTCAATTAGCCGACCTCGGAAGGATGACAGGCTGAGTCAACCCCCCTGGCATTAATTCGGCGATCGACCGAGATTCGAACCCAGGATCCTAGGATCCTAAGCCGGCACCCTAGCCGCTAGCCCAACACCAGGGATCTTTTACGGTATATGAGCTTATATCCAACTTGCTCCCTTCCACTCCGTATCCTTCCCCCTTCCATCACTGTTTCATTCTTACTCTCACCCATTCTTACTCTACCCCAAAGTTAGTGGTTCCCCGCTTTATCCTGTGTTTTCTTCTCTGTTATAGCTCTCCATGAGCCTCGACTATTTATACCAATTTTTTTTTTGATGTTTAAAACCATGACCCAGCCATCACTTTGCGCAATGTTCTGGAAATTTCTATCACGACCATATGGTAGACCGATTGATAGCATATGCTGGAGTGTCCCCTACTGATAATCACAAGAACAACAGTTTACAGTTATTCTATTACAACATTGGTCAATCCCGACCACTAAGGCAACAAATAAATAAGTACACTTCAGTACGACATTTTGTGACGAGCACAACAACAGAAGAGAACAAGGACGTCAGTAGATCTGTGGAAGGGGGAGGGAGGGGTACACGGTATAAAGCAAATGAATTTCAGGAAAGAAGTTGGGGATTCAAAGAGGTGGATTTGGGATGTTTTAACGGGGGTAGAAAAGATCAAGGTTTTGGATGTGGGAAGATAAGAGATGGTGGTGAACAGCTGTTTTAAAGACCTGGAGGGTGGAGTGGGATTGAAGAGCGTGACGGAGTTTGTTCCAGAGGCGGGAGAAAAGAGGAATGAAGGAGTGAAGGTGAGCAGAGAGTCTTGATTTCGGCAGTTTCACCAGAAGAGGGTTGCAGGCAGATCTTGTGCGACCTGTAGGAATATTTGGGGGACAGAGCACGAGAGAGCTGGGGGAGCAAGGCCGGAGAGGAGTCGGTAGAAGACAGAAAGACCACCAACCTGCCTGCGGTGAGTGAGTGAAAGGCCCTCGGAGGTAGCTTCATCGCGGGAGATTCCAATGATGCTGAATGCAATTTTTTTGAATTGAATGCAATGATTTTTAGCTCTCCTACAAGCCGAGACTAAGTGTATTTATTTTTTAAAAAGAAAAAAAAAAGGTGTCTTTGGCGAACCTCCATTATAATTATTAGTTCGATAATGGTTTCACCGGAGGGGACGAGGCTTGCTCTTCTTCTGTCTATGCGTGCCACTTGTGGTTGTCCAAATCTCCCGCCCTTATCCTTTAACATATTCAACTGAAACTTGGTACATGGCTTTATTACAAGTTGCAGAACAAGTTTGAGGTTCAGTGCATTTCCCCCATTTTTCAGGGATCTATGCCTTTTTGGACTTAGAATATACATGGCTTAGTTTTCAACTGTCTTGACTCCACCCAACTACTTTACACCCATTGGCTGGACAGCTGGCCTGACCACTCCAAATAAAACCATGTCATCGGCACCTTAATTATGACGTCATAATTCGACAAGTACAACACATGATTCAATCAGTATCAGTATGAATTTTTTTTTCTCTGCCATTCTTGGTCCGATTGACGAAATTTTCACTATAGGAGGGCCTCATCCTGCAGAATATTTTTATTATTATGACGTCGTAGGTCACGTGGTAAAGGCGCCATCTTGGAAAAACGTTGCACCTCTATCTCTGGAACCACTCCATGGAAAAAATTGAGACCTGGCTCATTGGCAACTACTCTCCATGGGGAATAAGATATGTTAATGATGATGTCATCGTCATAATTCGACAAGTACATGACGTCATAATTCTACAAATACAACACTTATCCATCCAATCATTATTGAAAAAAATGCAGCAACTGTTGGTCTGATGGACACAAAATTATCATAGGAGCACCTCCTCCTTTAGAATATTTTAATGATAATGACATCATAGGTCATGTGTTAGAGGCGCCATCTTGGAAAAACCAAAAAACGTTGCACCTCTATATCTCCAAAACCGCTCTATGGAAAAATATTGAAACGTGGCTCATTGTAAATAATTCCATATGGGAATCGGTGTTGTTAACGATGACGTCATTGGTGCCATAATTATGACGTCATAATTCGACAGGGACAACGCTTCGTCTGATCAGTTTGAAATTTATTGAGCATGATCTATGCAACAATTATATTGGAGAATATCAATTTATGATGTCATCGCTGACGTGGTCTGGCAGCCATATTGGATAATAAAAAAAAAGAAGTTCAAAAACAGAAGAGTTAGCTCACACCAAATTGACTGTGCAGGGTAAGTATTCTATGAATACCATCTAGTTACCCTCGCCAGAGGAGAGGGTATTGCATTTGAGTCCGTTTATTTGTTTGTTTGTTTGTCCGCACAGAATAAATGATTTTCTCTGCAACCGTTGGTCCGATTGACAGGAATTTTTCACCATATGTGCAACTCTACCTAAATAATTTTTTAATGCTAATTATGACGTCATAGGTCACGTGGCTCGGCCGCCATCTTGGAAAAATAGAAAAACTTTGCACCTCTATCTCAGAAAGCCCTGAATAGAAAAAATTGAGACATGGCTCATTGTAAAGAGCTCTCTATGGGGAATAAAATGTGTTAATGATGATGTCATAGGTGCCTCCATTATGATGTCATAATTCGACAAGTACAAAACTTCATCCAATGAAGATGAAATTTCTTGAGCGCCATGTCGGCATAAACTGGTGGAGAAAAAATAATAATAATGACGTCATCGGTCACGTGGTTCGGCCGCCATCTTGGAAAAACCGAAAAACTTTGCATCTCTATATCTCCAAAAGTGCTGAATAGAAAAAAATTGAGACATGGCTCATTGTAAAGATCGCTCCATGAGGAATAAAATATGTTTATGATGATGTCATAGGTGCCTCCATTAATACGTCATAATTCGACAAGTACAAAACTTCATCTGATCAAGATGAAATTTCTTGAGCATAATCTAGGAATAAATTAGTTTAGAAAAAAAATGACGTCATTGGTCACATGGTTCGGACGACATATTTGTTTTAACATAAAAACCTTAAAAACCACTGAAAATACATCCTGGTGAGGGTTTGCAATCTCTGATTGCTCTTTTTCTTGTTGTAAATGTAACAAAGATGGATTGCACATCTCAAGGTGGATTCAATGTTGACCTAATTGAACAATGGACTGAATATGAATGAATGAATGATCGTTTTAAGGCCATTTTTCCCCGCTAGAGCGGGGGTTAGCCTCAGCTAACTCTGAAGGACTCAGCTGAATAATTCCCTACAATGACTTGGAGAACTTTCCAACAAAAAAAAAAAAAAGAAAAAAAAAAGTCGTCATCATTGAGACAGGTGCACGCAATTCTTATGGACGAGGGTCAAGGACCGCAATATAATCTTTCCTCATAAACCACTATTTGTACATCAAGGTTGCCGTGAAGTTTTGCAGACTTTGTATGTTCAACCAATAACTTGTAATTTGGCAAAAGCAACAGCACACAATGGCATGATCTTGTAAAAGTTGAAGCTGTTCCCAATATCCTTTGGGATATTCCACACCCATAATTGCAAACAGGAAAAACGACTTGCCTTCCCTTTTTAAAGGATGGCTTCTTCCAAAATACCACACCAGGCCACCAACCCAAAACTGAGTTACATTTGACTTTGCCCAGATCAAAAAACTGAGGATAAGACAACCAAGTGGCAGCTGGAACATGAACATGATAAACCAGTTCCTTCTTATAAATTCCATCGAACTGGCATCAACTTCAACCATTTCAAAAATAATGATTTGAACAATACAGAAAGAAATCCAGCCTCTGGTACTTGTCAAAATTGTCAATCTTTCCTTCAAGGCAACAACATTAGACATGTAGATGTGACGTTCACAGTTGCTGATCAAAAAGTCCCCATAGATTTTAATGGGCTCAGGTCTTGGCTCCTAAGTTCCATTCCCACTCACAAAAGAATCACGTGCTTTCTATAAAAGCGACCCGCCGCACAATCAGCCTTTGTGGATCACATCGGCGAAGAGGTATGCATACCCACCTCTCATATGTCTAGCATTGGTTCGAATCTTGATCCAGCTATAAACTCTGGTGTTTTGCATGCAGGGCAATGTATCGGTGTCGGCACCGTCCATCAGAAAGACATTAAAGATCTCACGGTGTCTTTTGTGAATAGTAGGGGAGTTATTGCCAGCACTATGAACAAATAGGACAAACTCTCACCAACCTGGCAAGCACAGAGACCATTCCAAAACCGACAATGTGGATTGAGGGAGGGCTTCCTCCTATGATTGACAGAAAATAGGCTGATATGATGATTATGATGAATAGTTAATGTGACAAAACAATTGATAAATAATATACACTTCTGATTGTTCAGGAATAGTTAACGTGACAGGTCTGAAACTAAACTGATGATCTGAGATGAGGCCGTTGGAGATATGGAATGATTCGATAACAAATGCAATGTTGGATTCCAGGACCTTACTTCTGATTATAAACAAGCAAATGGGCCCGAAGACAAGATGGTATAAATTTGACCACAAGGGAAAGCAAGCTTGTGTGGAAGGATTCCCAGGCAGTATTCATATCAGGAGAGGTGGAGATGAAGTACCAGTCTTGACATGAGAGGACAGCTTGCTGTCCCCGCCAGTCCGGTGAACTGCTCGAGTCCAGAGAGCCGAGGCAGCTAAAGTTCCGATTTTAAGCATCAAAGTTTAAAAAGAAAACTCCCGGCATTATTTCAGCTTCATATTGTTGAGGATTTGGGAACTGTGTGTGTAATTTGCTGTAAATATTCCTTGTAAATACCTCCAATTGTAAAGGTCAAAGGTCGTCCTTAGTTAGGCCATCGCACACACGTAGCCAATCATAAGTTTCCCCTCAGTAGTTATGTCCTTAGTAAATGTCAGTATAAGGCTCTGTGGTCCACTAATTCATTGCGTTGCACCGAATCAAATAAGGATAGCTCCCCTTCAATAATTACCTTTCCCAGCTGAACTCTCCCTCTCTGGGTAACGCAACTTAACAAGCGTGGGGTGCACGCCCCCTCAACTGGCCTGGCTTTGGAAGCGGCGTTCGCTGCTATAATGAATATGTGCTCCGTGCTCTGTTTGGACAGGAGGGGCGGGGCTCTTCGGCCCCATGCCCAAATAAGGAGACAAGCCCGTGGCTCGCCACGAGGGGCGCGCCGTTCGGCTCCATGTCCAAATAAGGAGACAAGCCCGTGGCATTGCCATATAAGGTCACGAAACGGAGCACGGGGGAGGGCGGTACCGAAACAGACGAGGTCGTGTCACACCCGCGCTTGAGGTATGATATATGCGTGTGAAAATCGCGCAAGAGAGGATTGAGGGAGAGAGACGCGTCAGACGATTTTGAGGGAGGAGAGGACCGCAGCAGATGACAAAAGAGCCCGAGGCGTGTCGAGGAAGGACGAGATACGTGTGCCGCCGCCACCCTGCTCGCTCCCAGCCCGGAAAGGACCTGCTTGCTGTGCGCCCTGCCAAACCTTCCAGCCTTGTGGTCCTACCTTCCTCTCCCTCCAGCCAATCCACTCTGAAATTCCCCATTCGTGTACGTGAGTTTGTTTTGTGTGTCTTGTCCTTGGGTTTAAGTAAGACTGAATAGATAAGATAGAAATTGCCCTGTGTCCTTCTGATTCTTCCATTTCCTTGTATATTACTTTGATTGCTTTTCTTCTTTAGTTGTGTGTAAATAATAATAAATCCCTGTTCTTCCTACTTTGTCTTCTTCTTCACATTCGGTCGCTTTAGAGGTTTCCAAATTGAGTATACGTGGCGCGATTCGGCCGACGCATAGGAATCGGGTTTAGCCCCTTCGATAAACGGCTCACGCCGCAGTTCGCTTCGCTCGGCGCAACCAATCTATTACGCTGCGGCCGTGAGTGGGAGTATTTCCTCGCGTACCGAGAGGCGTTGGTATTTAGGTCATAGGACGGTTGGGCCTAATACCCTACCCAGCGCCGACCGGGCGTGACGTCATACTCCCGGGACCACGTCGGTCAGTCATAGACGAGGGGATTAATCCCCCCTCGATAAGGGGAACAGAGGCTGACGTTGGGTTCCGTAACAATATTTAACCAACTGGCCAGCAAGAGTGCTCGAGAAGGCCGACTAAAATCAAGGGACAGAGAGTCGTGTAAATTAGCATATCATTACAATGGCTAAAAGGGATTGGTGTGTGCAGTTTGTATTTGAAATACAAGTACATAAAAACACAACCTTGTGACCAGAGAAAATGCGACTTCAAAATGTGACACGAGGTACTCAATTTTGGGCAGAAACTTTCCAGCCCACTTTGCATCATTCCAGTGAGACTTAGCCCGTGACAGACAACAACATAGGGCAGTGGTAATTACATTTTAAAATACTGTTCAAGTTCTATAATAAATTATTGTGGTGAAAGCAATATGGGTCTTCGTCACCCCCACCCTCCACCCTGATAGAGCACAACGGAGATAACGACCCAATGTTGCTTGGAAAAACAAAATCAAACAAACAAATTAATAAATAGATGACATCAATAAAAAATTAACAGCCGCACATAATTAGTGGAGTGAGATTTGAACATCATGACTTCCTATGTTGTTAACCAAGCATAAGCTAAACATCTTTTTAACACACTACTACTCAAACTACCATGCACATACTTTCCCTTCAACAGCCTGCTGGTCAGTCATTTCAAAAATCAAATTGCCAGGTGGTTAACAGCAATCAGAGTTAGGTTCACTGCAGCATCAGATTTGCAAATAGGACCATGTGTAATAACCATCCTTCTATACACAACATACAGTGACAAAACCAAATATCACACAGAAGCACTATTAATTTTTAAGAGAGTGGGGGGGGGGGGGGGGCGGGGGGGTGGATACCTATTCATGAAAACCATTACCAGTGATAATTTTTGTTTTACAAACTTGTTAGCACACTGTCCTTTCAACAAATTTACAACATTTCATCGAGGTGCCTCTGAATGTTTTCAAAAGAATCTTCACCTAAGTAATCAATTATTCCTTCCTCCCAATTTTTCCGGCGTGCCTCCTCATGCTCATCAAATGTCTCCTCTTTCTCCACAAATTCTTCCTTTTCTACATTTCCTACTGGTAGTTCCTTGGCTTTCTGGAGCAGAAGACCATCATGCTGGTCATCGTCCTGGTATTTCCAGAGAGGAAGATCCTCGTTCATGCCGTTGTCCTTGTCTTTGTCTTTTGGGAGCGGAAGATCCTCGTCCTGGCTCCGGTCTTTCGGGAGCGGAAGATCCTCGTCCTGGCTCCGGTCTTTCGGGAGCGGAAGATCCTCGTCCTGGCTCCGGTCTTTCGGGAGCGGAAGATCCTCGTCCTG
>NC_136261.1:270174567-270184567 GCF_964187855.1 Myxine glutinosa | reverse complement strand
CCTTGCAGCGATCGGTGTAGCCGTTTGTGTGGCACCCGTTAAATCATCACAATCATCATCACAATGAGAACAATGAAAGTTATGCGACCGCGAATGTTATGCGTGAGTCCAAACCTGAGAATTCTGGAGACTAAAGCTGAAATTGGGAAAAATAAATAGCTTATTTTACTCCTGGAGATCCCAGGATTATCCACCCAAAATATCGTTGAGATCGGTTCAGCAGTTTTTACGGTACCTTCGAACAGACAGACGGACGGACATTTGGTGAATTACAGTAAGATTGTGACGATGTTGTTTTCCCGGGTGCCGCACAAACGGCTGCACCGATCGAACTCGGTGACCTCGGACAAAGACCTTTTATAAGGACACGGGTTGAATCCCTGCTTGAGAGAATTCTAACCCATTTCAACTGAAGGAAACACGTATCGGGAGTACATACGACATAGCGATTGTGAACACGATTAGTTTAATCTCCACATGAGAGAATTCCACATAGCTATTTGGGCGGTGAATACGCCAACAGATCGCTGTCTCCATCAATCTGGCCAAGGCCGTAACAGCTATCGGCTCAAAATCCTTTTAACTGTCGATTTGGAAGTTTTTACAATGAAGGAAACACGTATCGGGAGTACATACGACATCGGGAGGACTAACTGCATGCGTCTTCAGTATCAAGTTTAAATCTGTCACGGCGGATCTGAAGAGCGGAATGCTTGGGAGAAGTGGTGGGCTACTTCGGCATGAAGGAGGATCAGAAACGTGGACTCCCACACTGCCACATCCTGCTGATACTTGCTCCCGCATGACGTTATTTTCCCGGGTGCCGCACAAACGGCTGCACCGATAGAGATTTAACGGATGTTTATATAAATCGTTTAAAAGAAAAAAAAGCCTTCAATTTCTGATATTTAGCCTTTTCATTTGGGCCTCCCAATTGAAGCCCCGCCCATATGGCGGGTACCGTTGCTAGTTATTACTAAAACAATACTACTGTATTAAGAAACCTGGGCTAATTTGTCCAAAGCGGCCTGAAGGTGAGACATGAAGGCATGAAGCCTAAGGCCTATAAGTACTGCGTCGCTCAAAGACCCGTAACGTCTATCATTTCGATATTTGATGGTCATTTTAACAATCGGTTTGTTTGTGTGTCAGAAACTAAGGTAGAGCATGGCAATTGTGATATATTTGACAGGTTTGAAGATATGTTCGGCCTGAACGGCATAGGAATCAAAATGGCGACGTGTGGAGTCAGCCCTCGTATGACGTAATGACATCACAGATGTAATCACATCACCCCTGTCATGTGACCAGATCCTCAGCTCTGATTGGTGTACGTTTGTGAGGGACATACATACATATGGACAGACAAACACTGTTCTAGATGGCTTTGCCCTATGGGCTGTGCCATAAAATTGAGAAGGAAAAGCATCGAGTGATTAAAGTAATAATTACAGGCTTGTCTGAGTTGGCATACGAGGACCACCTGAGGACAGTCAAGTTGCCATCCCTGTGTTATCACAGGCTGTAAGTAGATATGCTTCAAGGGTGTAAGATCTTGAATGATATAAATAGGATTTAAAATTTCAGTTTAATGAGGGCCATACTAGATGTCATGTAAAGAAAATGTTTGAGCTGCAGGCAAGACACAGTGCAACAAAATGCCTGTTATATACAAGGGTCTCGGCTCATGGCTGAGCTAAACGATAAGGGGCAATATGTTCACAAACTACATGTTGGGGAGGGCAAGTATGAGGAGGGTCTGCCTGCTATGGTGGGATTACATTAAAAGGTATGGGAAGGGCAAGGATGAAGATTTAACAGGCACAAGGAGTAGTGAGGAAGGAAGGACATAAAAAACGAGTTTAAATGGCCCCGGAAAGAACATAAAGAGATAGAATCAGCTGGTGTAGAAGAAATCGTAGATGTGCATTAGCGAGCACAGGAGGGAGCGATTGCTTCCACACTTCAAACACGGACGGAAGTGAGGAGGACAAGACAATGGACACAGAGACGATTCGACAATTGGGTAAATAAGGAGGCGAGTGAATCAAGGTGGGCAACCAGCCTGGACTTTGAGAGGTTGAGCAAGTGAGGGTTTCTTGAAGGATTAATTATACATAATTTTGTTTAAAACTTATAAATGTGACTAGAATAGTGAGTTTTCTTTTAGACGTCTCACTATCAATGAATAAACACAAAAACGTCAGAGTAAAAACAAAAAACAAATGCTTACTGTAAATGTGGATGCTGAAGGTCCAGCTGCTTTGGAGTCCAGATGATCCAAAGGAGATGGGGAAATGAAGTGGATGGGAGAAACGCGGGCAGGTAAAGAGAATGTAAGCATGTGAGAAGTGTAAGGGGGGAATACATATGGAGTACAGGAGGGTGGATAAAACGCAACGGAGTCAGGTAAACAGCAACGTGTTGCAGAGTAAGAAGTCACGAGGTGGGGAAATTGAGCAGATGGATAGTTTGTGATAAAACCAGCTTGTTTTGACTCCGTTGGCTGGAGGAAGACAGCAACATCCTTTAATTACAAGGTGAAGACAGTAAGAGGGAAATATATATATAGGGAAAAAGAAGAAGAATAGCAATTAAAGACAAAAGGCGATAAAAATGCAATGAGGGTAAACTTGTGGATAAATATTCACACAAATGTGAACCGAAAAGTGTAATCCAAGGAAACGCACCAGTCTGTCTATTCCTGCTGATGCTAGGAGAGGTTGCACCTTGCTGCGAAAGAGGTGCCACCAGTCACGCAGACAGCCTTCTTGTGCCCCCACAGGCATTGGGGATTCAGCAGGGGTTGTACACCATGCCGATTGTCCTTTTACTCCAAATGTCTCCTCATCTCCCACCCAAGCCAGCAGCCCACCATCAGGGCAGTGGAAATGCCAAGGTTTTGCCGCACCCAAGAAATGTAGCACACGCACCGAAGGGCGAAATCTGAGAGAAAGAGATAACGGTGCCCGCTCTGGTGGCCCTCCAGCAAAACACCACGGCATAGGCCACTGCTATGCACGCAATAAAGCTATTGGAATTAAATATTGAACGCACAAATAATATATTAGCCCAAAAGAGGTCAAGTGATTCAAACAAAAGCAATAACAGCCTTGATTTTTCTGCAAGTGATGGTGTTCAGACATCTCAACACTAATCTCCATCGCATCAGATTTATGAAGGGAAAAAAATAAAAATAAAAAATAATAAATTAATCGCTGAGGGACACTGACTGTTAAAGGGGAACCCAAACACAACTTTTTTTTCCTGAAAAACCAATGAAAGTCATCAATCACGATATAATCTGAAAGGAAAAAGACGTTGCAATTAATTTTTTTGCAAATCACAAAGTGCCGATAAAAAGCCTTGAAGTGTCGATTTTCAATTTCCGCTCGAGACGTCACATTCAGATTGCCCACCTTGATCCGAATGGTAGCTTACATAGAGAAAGTGCATTTCTAGATCGGACTCCGATACCGATTCTACAGTCTTTTGCATTTCTGAAGATTCACAGCATGTTGAAATGAATCAGTGGGACTTTGAAGAAACTATTGGAAACAAAATTAGTGATGAAAACGCTTTCGGGGGAATTATGGAGCCGTATCGTTTCGAGCCTCATGCGAGCGATTCAGACGAACATGGCAACAATGGAGGTGTTAGTGAAGATGAAAACGCCGGTCGGTCGTGTGTTCACTACAGATTGGTAGGTTTTGTTTTTACCATTCAATTTATTGTTTAACAGACATTTTGTATTATATTACTCCAGAAGAAACAAGGCATTGAGACAGCACTGAAACAGCCGACAAAATTGTCACATGGACACAGCCGATCAATCCGTTTCATAATTATCTGGGGCGCCATTGCATCTGTGGTCATGCTGTGCCTTGTCCATGACGTGTTGTGTCCTGTCCCAGTGGAGAAATGATCGGAGGGGAGTGGGCAGGCAGAGGTGGGGGTGGTGGTGATGTGGGATTGGTTGCCGGCAGGCCAACACAGGTGTTTGATTCACCGCTCAAATCGCCCATGCACATGTTCTGGTAGCTGGGTAGAGATGATGGTCTTGCAGTTTCGAGCAACAGCTGTTTCTTCCGCTTAATCATAGTGATGGGATCCTTGTCAATCATGGCGGATAACCACAAGATCTATTGCCATCTCTATCATTTCATAACAGTGCTCTGTAAAATGTTCCGAGCACAAAGGTGAACATTTGTAGACCCGATCCACATTCGGGTATTTCGGACAAACCCCGTCCAATTTCTGACAAACTTAGGAGAGCAAATGGTGTGGTATGAAACAATCTCGGTTTGTATTACTACAACCACCCAGGACACATCGACTTGAGGCATATTTGTGGAAAATCAAAAATTACCCACCATTCGAGTTAAATCGTACCGTGATGCAACCTGTAGGCACTTCATGGTCGACTTCTTGGCAATGCGTGAGGAAGAAGATTTTACTTTTGATAGCAAAATTACCGACTTTATAAATCGCAAATCGGAAAAAGACAACATATCTATTTTGTAGGGTATCAAAGGATAGATTTGCATTGAGATGGTCTCAGCATTTGAGTTCCCCTTTAACAAATAAAATTGAAGCACTGGCAAGAAAAATTTTGTTACTGGGAAAATGAATTATGAGTATGGAAATTGAATCTGAACTTTTAACAAATTCACTATCAGAAACTCCTCGCATTGTCTGTAGATGCTTCACGTGGCCCATATATAAAATGTCTTATACTGTCCCATATTGTAACAAGAACAGCACTCGGTAGAGAGGATACTTCTGCCAGGCTGGACAGTTCACATTTTGTATCCCACTGATAGGTCAGACCTGGATTCGGACCTGAACCAAAAGTTAATCGGCTTGTTCTTGTCACCTAATCAACTCATCCACCAAGTTTTGTCACAAGTCAACCACAACATTTTGAAACATCATGCAATCGGGTGAAGAGTGAAGAATCAGTTTTTGTTAATGTCAAATTCTCATATCCGGATGCAGACATTCACCAAAATCGAATCAATTTGTTCTTGTCACACACCGAACCTATCCACAAAGTTTCGTCTGAATCCGTCCACAACTTTGAGATATCATGCTATATATCATTTTTGCCCACTCATTGGTGAAGAATCACTATAATTATCAGATCCAGATCCAGATCCAGATCTTCACCAATGTCTAATCATTTCATCCTCGTCAGATATCCAACTTCTCCACCAAATTTCATTCAAATCTGTCCTCAACTTTGAGATATGCTGTTCATAGAGACAGACAGACAGACAAATAGACAAATAGACAGGGGCAAAAACATAACCTCCAACCACCTTCGGTGGCTGGGTGGTTCTATCTATTATAAATGGATGAGTTGTGTGTGTGTGGTGTGTGTGGTGTGTGGTGTGTGTGTGTGTCTCGCTTTATTCTAAAGGGTTGCTGTTGTCATACAATAATAAAAACGATACCGTTAGAAAGGGAATATTCGATTTACTTGCTTGGAAAGGTAATAATTAGTGCTGAGCGATAATCGCGATGAGACGATATTTGTGCTTTAGATTTGCTATCGTGATAAAGACAATAGTGGGGTCACTTTTCTGGGACCCCGTAACTATTTTGCGGAGAACTAAGTTTGAAGGTGGATTTGGGTACTTTAAGACATTACCTTTAAAATGAGCTCCCATCTCCCTCGCGAAATGATGGGGGAACTCCCACTCGGGGGCGATTCCAAGATGGCCGCCATTAACATATACCTAATATTGGTTTGGCCTACGTTTTTCACTTAAAAACTAGTTTAGCATGTTCACTCAGGTTTTGTAGTGTTCTAAAACCTTTAATCAGTGTTATAGCTCACAAAGGAACTCAGAAATACCCACAGTGGTGATTTATTTCGCTGAAATGATCAAGAAAACACAAATTGACTGCCATACAGATGCTACTGCTGTCATATTTTCACCCAAATTATTGATGAATACCGCGGCGCTGTGAGTATGAACTATGGATATTGAAGGCTTGTGAATCAGAGTACTACTAGCAGCCATTTTAGAGGCAAATCTAGATAACAGAAATGCCTCTGGGAATGATGTCATCGAACTATTGGAGTCATAATCATTCATATGAATGTATCAATTTCCATTACAGTGAACAGGTGTAATGGCTGAATCCCTTCGATCGAGGCCACTGCTGAAACCGCTTCTGGTTTGAAAACCAGAAGCTTCTGGTCTGGTTGAAACAACCATTCTCTGGTTTGCCTCCAGACCAAACCATCGAGATCAAGATGAACAGAGGAAGCAAGATGAAAGCAGGCTGGACAAAATTCACGCAGAATGCAGCGATGGTCAACACTCACAACCAGACTGTTAATCATATTTCTACTGCTCGCAACACGCTGAACGCCATCGCTAATTGTGACGAACGAGAGCAAGGTCATCATGAGAATACCAATGCTCGAAGGGCAAAAGATGAAAAAGCTGTTCAAGATATGAACTTTTGTATTGAGGAGTCGAGCTGTGGCCCATATGACCCTTCCAACAATGCCCTGCGGTCTCTTCAGTCTGGAAAACTTGCTTCATCTGACCTCATTACTGATTTCAAATCCGCAAGATCTGATGGTGAACTGTTGGTTTCGCAGTTTTATAAGCAGCGCATAATTTCAACTGAAAAGCCATTGATGGACCCGATAAAGAAGAATAGAAGACTAAGCTTCCTGGGATCTACGTCTGCATCTGTCACATCGACGGACAATAAGGGCATGGAGATGGACAACGAAGCAATGGCAAGTTTGATTAAAATTGCGCAGCACGCAAAATTGAACTTAGAAACTGTGATGAAGTACCGATTGACAGAAATGCCGTTGGCGATTTTTAACCCAAATGGAACAATGCGCAAGGTTGTAAAATCAAAACTTCAAGACAAGATGTCATTTGTGGATGTGGTCCAGAGTTCACCACAACCACCCCATCACGCTATTATTGACATGGGTTATATCTGGCGCCTCGCAACACCTTCCAAAGAAGACAGAGAAACAGTCGATGGGCATCCTTATGCATGGAGAGACTATGATCAGAAAATCTTCAACATCGTCACCAAGAGACATCATGGGGCTACAGAGTTTCACTTCATAAATTACCGTTATGACGTGGACAATGCGATAAAGGACAGTGAACACATGAGGAGAGCCGGGGATTTCATTGGTGGAAGTAAGAACATCTTCATCAAGGCCGACAACGAGCTACTTTCCTCTCGTGAGCTGAGTAAATTCTTCACAAACCCACAAAACAAAATCCGGCTTCAGGAATTCCTCTTTCAGGAATTCAAACGGATTATTATCCCACACAATGGTCAAGAATTCATCTATACTCTCAGGGAGAAGAGCTTCAACATGAGTACACAGACTGAGGTCCGGGACCTTGAATGTCATCAACATGAGGCTGATTCCAGAATCTTCTACCATGCCCACTGTCTTAGTCAGAAAGACGCGCTCACAGCAATTCGTGTGGATGCTGAAGATACCGATGTGATTGCGCTGGCATCTCGTGTTTCCTACGAAATTGATGCCCCATTACACTTGTACAAAAAGGGAAAAATCTACGACTGTCGTAAGCTGTGTACAAAATTGGTATCTTCAATCATCCTTCAACTCCATATCTTCACAGGGGCCGATTGTGTGTCTGGGTTTTATGGCCACAGGAAGAAGCAGTCTTCACCGCTGGGACAAGTTCCTCCGAATCCCGAGCCATCCTCTCACAACTTGGCAGTGACATTTCGATGAATGAGAACAATGTTCGGGATCTGGAGATGTTCACCCTTCGCTATATATACGGGGACAAGCACGCAGATTCCCTGGGACAAGCCCGTGCTGTGAAATGGAACAAGATGAAGAAAAAGGTGACATCCAGACTTCCACCAGACTTGGACTCTCTCAGTTTCCATATTGCAAGGGCCAATTATCAACTTTGGGTTTTTCAAAACTACAGCGAGCCTGATTCCCCTCCTTCGCCATTAGGACATGGATGGAGTAAAGATGCGTCCGGCATGCTTGTGCCTGTAATCCACTCCAAACCCATGATTCCCGGGGATTCTTCCCTTATTATGCGTGATGAACAGAGCGTCTTGGAGAGAGAAGACGATAGTTGAACAGATTCTGATTCTTCAACTCGTTCTGATGATAGTGACGATGAGACAACTGACGAATAAGTACCACTCCAGACAACGGAAACTGGCGGACTGACCAAGTGAACTGTGGTGGTCTGAAATAAGCGTGTTCGGTATAGAAGCTCCAGGAGTTGCTGATGTCAATAGATGAATAAACAAACCATTATGGACAGAAGCGACTATTTCATTCAGTTGTCCTTTGATCTACATCGAAAAAATAATCGATTAATTTACTTATATAAGGGAATAGTATTACTTTGCAGTATAGCATGGTAGGCATATGTGCAGACATGCCTTAACCCATGCAAAGAGCATTTTGGATGTGCTATATTCAGTTAAAAGCGATGGAGATTGGTCAGGACACTGCGGCATTCGTCCATTTCAGAAACCCACCGAGTAAATATCTGGATGAAAATCTTAGAAACATCAAGTAACCACAAGAAATGACAAATAATTTGTATCTTGCGGCAACCATTTTGTTATTTTCTGGGTCATTTGAGATAAAATAAATCAACAATATGAGTATTTATGAGTTTCTCTATGTGTTATAAGTATGATTTATGGATTTAGAATATAACAAAACCCCAGAATAGATTTTATGAATATATTTATAGGAAATCATAGGCCAAACCGATATTAGGTATATGTTAATGGTGGCCATCTTGGAAAATGCCCCCTAGCGGGAGTTCCCCATCATTTCGCGAGGGACATGGGAGCTCATTTTAAAGGTAATGTCTTAAAGTACCCATATCCACCTTCAAACTTAGTTCTCCGCAAAATAGTTACGGGATCCCAGAAAAGTGACCGCACTACAATGGAAATTTTTATTATCACAATAGCTGCTGAGCACGAGCAGTAGGTAAAACGCACCTTGAACCTGGATATCGACGGTGCTTTAACTGCTTTTAGCGTTTAGTGTGTTTACTTTCTTTCAGAAGATATACCCGTATTAAATGCAGCTCTATAAAATAAAGCAGGCGATATAATATGGAATGTACAGTCATGCGAAAAAGTAAGTACACCCCATGTAAAGTTTTGACTTTTTCAACATATTTCAACATACAGCTATTTGATCTTCATTTCAACAATATTGATAGATAAAGGTGATATAATATAACAAATATCATGAAACATTTACATTTTGTAGTCCATTGTATAATTTAAATAAAGATAAATGCAAATTTCGCATGTGGAAAAAGTAAGTACACCCTTGGCTCTAATAGGTGGTATTGCCCCCTTTGGCAGAAACAACCTCAAATCTGCGTTTCTTATAACTGTCTACCAGTCTCTGACATCGACTGGGAGAAATTTTTTCCCACTCCTCCATGCAGAATTCTTTCAGCTGTGCGATGTTTGAGTGGTTTCTTGCATGCACAGCTCGTTTCAAATCCCCCCACAACATCTCGATGGGATTTAGATCCGGGCTTTGACTTGGCCATTCCAGAACCCTCCATTTCTTTCTTTTCAGCCATTCCTTGGTGGATTTACTGGTATGTTTAGGGTCATTGTCATGCTGCAAGGTCCACGTTCGGTTGAGCTTCAACTTCTCCGACAGATGGCCTCACATTATCCTCAAGCACACTCTGTTACAATGAAGAATTCATCATGGATTATATGACCGTGAGCTGCCCAGACCCTGATGCAGCAAAGCTGCCCCAAACCATGATATTTCCACCACTATGCTTTACAGTTGGTATCAGGTTCTTGTGGTCAAATGCTGTCTTTGGTTTTCGCCAAACATGTCTTCTGGTACTGTGGCCAAATAGCTCTACCTTTGGCTCATCTGTCCAGAGCACATTGTTCCAGACGTGCTGGTCTTTGCCTTGGTGTTCATTGGCAAACTTTAGTCTTGCCTTGA
>NC_136261.1:270122067-270169567 GCF_964187855.1 Myxine glutinosa | reverse complement strand
ATATATATATAGTTACGGACCGCGGATAAGATGTTGATTTGCCGAGCGGATGGCGCCGCGGCCCGAACCGTTAACAATGACTAGACCCGATTCCTTAAACGTGGGCCAAATCGTGCCACAGATATTCAATGGGGAAAAGACAAAGGCGACACGGATGTGAAGAAGAGGAAGACAGAAGTCAAAAAGGTTTGAAATACGATTATTATTTATTACTATTTACAGGACCAAAAGAAACCAAGGAAGAAGGAAAGATAATAAAATAAAGACAGAAGGAATCAAGGACACAGTGAAAACTCTAGCTTAACTAAACAGGCTTAACTTATACCCCAGGACAAGACAAACAAAACAAACACGTACACAAGAAGGATGGAATGGATGGTTTGGGACGGCAGAGGAGGGTCCAGGCAGATGGTAGGCGTCGAGGTCCGGCTCCAAGCGCGCGCTCCGATCCACGCTTTGGGGTCGAGGCGAAAACCCGGCAAACACAGCCTCGCGTCTCACCGACCGACAATAGGGCCTAGAGGGTATCGGCCTATTGCCGCAATACAGGCACTCCCTCACGTTTCTCTCTCTCTCAGTCTTGCTCAATGGTTCGCTCTCCGTGCTGCCGTCGTGTGCTTTTTCAGGACTCATCTTTTGGCTTGTCTGTGATCTGATCTCCTCCTTCCTCCACACTTCTGGGGGCGTCTTCCTCGGGTTATATAAGCCCCACCCTTGACCCTTTTGCGAACCTCCCCCAAACGTTCTCTCTCCGCCCTCTAAAGCCAACCCCTCGTTCTGGGTTGGTCGGCAAGGGCTGGTTCACTCCTCCCCTCTATGACGAGGTGGAGACACACCCTTCTTCCCCGACCTTACCTCGTGGCCAATGGTGGTTTTGGGGCTATTCGAGCTAGCCCCAGCCAAAGGGCAGCAATGGTGAATGAAGAAAACCACCCAAATGCAGTTGGCAATTGCAGCAAACCTGGCAAACCTGGCACTTCGAAGATGCCATGTCGGAGGGATCTACTTTATTTAATGCAGTGCAATGGAGTGTCAAATTAATGGAAGACAAATCCTTAGCCTAATACACAGAATAAGGAAATAACTGTCAACAAGGGGGGAAATCTATGATTGGCTAACGTGAGTGCTTATGAACTAATTACGGGACGCACTTTGACCTTTATACATAACTGGAGCAAGGAGGGCGATATTTTTACAACAATTTACACAACAAAAAAAAAACATTCTCATATCTACAACACGATATATATATATATATATATATATATATATATATATATATATATATATATATATATATATATATACACACAAGGTGAATCAAAAGTAGCGCCCGCGCCCGATTTCTGTTTTTTGGGCTATCAGACTCTTTCTGGGATGTCATGTTAATAATTGTCTTGCAGATTATTAATTTTCTTAATTTATTTATTTTTGTTTTGCAGGTTATTGCTGAGAGTTTGGAAAGTTACTGAAGTTGCACCAAATTGAACCATGAATTACCTTTCAATGAATCAACGCATTGCAGCCGTGAAACATTACTACAAATGTGATGAACAACCAACGATGGCGGCACGCCGTTTGGCACAGGAATTCGATATTAACCCACCCCAGGGAAGAAACATACGATTGATTGTCGAGAAATTTGAAGCAACAGGGTCGGTAGCCACTGCAAAGAAGTCCGGTCGTCTGAAAATGGCAACGAATGTAGCTGAGGCTGAAGAAGTCATCAGGAGACTGGAACAAAGTCCACAAAAGTCAACTCGCCGTTTATCTGCAGAGTTGGAAGTGAGCCAATCAAGTGTTATCCGTATCCTGAACCAGAAAAACTGGAAACCTTGCATTCCACGCTTACTGCATGCCCTTCATGATGGAGATGACGACCGGCGTCTTCAATTTTGCGAAGAGTTCTTAGCTAAACTTGACGAAGAGGACACAATGCTAGACAACATCTGGTGGTCAGATGAGGCATGTTTTAAGCTTAACGGCACAATTAACAGAAACAAGTGTCTACTGTGCTGCGGAGAACCCAAGAGTGACAGTTGAGAAGGAGGTAAATTTACCTGGCGTGACAGTTTGAGCAGCCATATCTCCATTGGGAATAATTGGACCCTTTTTCTTTGAGGGATCTGTCAATGCAGAAATTTACCTGGATATGCTGCAAACCTTCTTTTCGCCCAGGGTACAAGATCAGGACTGTTATTTCCAGCAAGATGGAGCTCCACCTCATTATGGACGTCATGTTCGTCAGTGGCTTCATGAAAACTTTCCCGGAAAGTGGATCGGCCGCCGCGGTCCGATCGAGCGGCCGGCACGCTCCCCAGACCTTACACCTCCAGATTTCTTTCTTTGGGGGCTCATGAAAGACCTTGTTTATCGTGAAAAGCCTCGTACCATTCAGGAATTGAAGGCTTAAATCACTGCAAAGTTTGAGGAAATTGATATCGAACTCTGCAAGTGTGTGTGCCACTCTGTGCCTGCTCGGCTGCAATTGTGCATCGATCACGAGGGAGGGCACTTTGAAAATTGCAAGTAAAACAGCTTGGTACACTTCCGTAATAATTTTCCCCCGAATAAATGGTTAGATAAACATGTCATTCATTTATTTATACCTTCTTGTACACTGCAATACAAATGTCAAACAAACAATCAACTGACAGAAATATATATGTATGTGTATATATATATATATATATATATATATATATATATATATATACATATATATATATATACATACACACACACACGTCAGCGAAGGGATGGGTAGGCATGGCTAGTTAACTCCAAGTAAACAACAAGAAGTTCATTAGTTATCTATGGTATTATAACCACCTTTAGAGGCCATTTTTCCCCGCAAAGCGGGGGTTGGCCTTTTTCGGGGACCGTGGTTGTTGTTGTTTTTTTGGTCCCCTTGATGAAGCAATGTTTTACGGCCGGATGCCCTTCCTGCCGCCAACCCTTTTTGTCGCCTTTTTACGACAAACAGGGAATTACCAGTGAACTGGTACTCAATTTGCCGACCTCGGAAGGATGACAGGCTGAGTCAACCCCCCTGGCGTTAATTCAGCGATCGACCGGGATTCGAACCCAGGATCCTAGGATCCTAAGCTGGCACCCTAGCCGCTAGCCCAACACATATCTATGGTATTATGAACAAGTCAAATTTGAAAGGTGCTCAAAAAGTACTTTGCGATGCTGGAAATGGCATTTATTTGAGAGAGAACCATTACTTACCAATCCATACATGGAAAGGTACAACGATGGCAAAGGCTGCACAATACTGTCAAATTAGTTGAGTGTGCTGTGTATAAAACTTATCAACTCAGCAGAAAGTGCAAATAAGTTTACAGCTCAGGCATTTTTGCAAGTTGAGTGAGAGCAATCATGTATTTTCCCAAGACTAAACAGAATGATGAAATCACTCTGCACTACATCATTATTTCTACATGGCATAGTGTTGTCTTGTAACAATCCTTGTCCATACCTCTCAAATGCTGCCTCGTGTGAGTATATTGAACCCCAGGAGAGATTGTACACAAATGGAAGGCGCCGAGAAAAATCTTTCGAACCCCAGTTGGTGAAAAAAAAATTGAGAAGGCCCTGGTCTCCACCTGTGTGCACAAAAAACCCCATTGTCAAGTCAGTGATCCTAGAGACAGGTGAGGAAAGAGGAGAGGAGAGGGGTGAGAAAAAGACAGAAGCAAGGGCGAGCGGAAGAGAGAAAAAAAAAGGCGGGGGCGGCTGGAAAGGGTGAGGGGAGAGAGTGAGGGGAGAGAGTGAGGCATGAGGGGAAGAGAGAAGAGTGAAGGGGAGTGAAGGGGAGAGAGAGGGAGAGGGGGAGAGAGAGAGGGGAGGGGCAGAGAGAGAGAGAGAGAGAGGGGCAGAGAGAGAGGAGCAGAGAGAGAGAGAGGCAGAGAGAGGGGCAGAGAGAGGGGCAGAGAGAGGGAGCAGAGAGAGAGGGGCAGAGAGAGAGGGGCAGAGAGAGAGGGGCAGAGAGAGAGGGGCAGAGAGAGAGAGAGAGAGGCATGAGTAGGAGAGAGAAAGAGGATCGAGGGGAGAGAGAGAAAGAGGATCAAGGGGAGAGAGAGAAAGAGGATCGAGGGGAGAGAGAGAAAGAGAATCGAGGGGAGAGAGAGAAAGAGAATCGAGGGGAGAGAGAGAAAGAGAAAGAGAATCGAGGGGAGAGAGAAAGAGAAAGAGAATCGAGGGGAGAAAGAGAAAGAGAATCGAGGGGAGAAAGAGAAAGAGAATCGAGGGGAGAGAGAGAAAGAGAATCGAGGGGAGAGAGAAAGAGAATCGAGGGGAGAGAGAGAAAGAGAATCGAGGGGAGAAAGAGAAAGAGAATCGAGGGGAGAGAGAGAAAGAGAATCGAGGGGAGAGAGAGAAAGAGAATCGAGGGGAGAGAGAGAGAAAGAGAATCGAGGGGAGAAAGAGAAAGAGAATCAAGGGGAGAGAGAGAAAGAGAATCGAGGGGAGAAAGAGAAAGAGAATCGAGGGGAGAGAGAAAGAGAATCGAGGGGAGAGAGAAAGAAAATCGAGGGGAGAAAGAGAAAGAGAATCGAGGGCAGAAAGAGAAAGAGAATCGGGGGGAGAAAGAGAAAGAGAATCGAGGGGAGAAAGAGAAAGAGAATCGAGGGGAGAAAGAGAAAGAGAATCGAGGGGAGAAAGAGAAAGAGAATCGAGGGGAGAAAGAGAAAGAGAATCGAGGGGAGAAAGAGAAAGAATCGAGGGGAGAAAGAGAAAGAGAATCGAGGGGAAAGAGAGAAAGAGAATCGAGGGGAGAAAGAGAAAGAGAATCGAGGGGAGAGAGAGAAAGAGAATCGAGGGGAGAGAGAAAGAGAATCGAGGGGAGAAAGAGAAAGAGAATCGAGGAGAGAAAGAGAAAGAGAATCGAGGAGAGAAAGAGAAAGAGAATCGAGGGGAGAAAGAGAAAGAGAATCGAGGGGAGAAAGAGAATCGAGGGGAGAAAGAGAAAGAATCGAGGGGAGAAAGAGAAAGAGAATCGAGGGGAGAGAGAGAAAGAGAATCGAGGGGAGAAAGAGAAAGAGAATCGAGGAGAGAAAGAGAAAGAGAATCGAGGGGAGAAAGAGAAAGAGAATCGAGGGGAGAAAGAGAATCGAGGGGAGAAAGAGAAAGAATCGAGGGGAGAAAGAGAAAGAGAATCGAGGGGAGAGAGAGAAAGAGAATCGAGGGGAGAAAGAGAAAGAGAATCGAGGAGAGAAAGAGAAAGAGAATCGAGGGGAGAAAGAGAAAGAGAATCGAGGGGAGAGAGAGAAAGAGAATCGAGGGTAGAAAGAGAAAGAATCGAGGGGAGAAAGAGAAAGAGAATTGAGGGGAGAGAGAGAAAGAGAATCGAGGGGAGAAAGAGAAAGAGAATCGAGGAGAGAAAGAGAAAGAGAATCGAGGGGAGAAAGAGAAAGAGAATCGAGGAGAGAAAGAGAATCGAGGAGAGAAAGAGAATCGAGGGGAGAAAGAGAATCGAGGGGAGAGAGAGAAAGAGAATCGAGGGGAGAAAGAGAAAGAGAATCGAGGGGAGAAAGAGAAAGAGAATCGAGGGGAGAGAGAAAAAGAGAATCGAGGGGAGAGAGAATCGAGGGGAGAAAGAGAAAGAGAATCGAGGTGAGAAAGAGAATCGAGGGGAGAGAGAGAAAGAGAATTGAGGAGAGAAAGAGAATCGAGGAGAGAAAGAGAATCGAGGGGAGAAAGAGAAAGAGAATCGAGGGGAGAAAGAGAAAGAGAATCGAGGTGAGAAAGAGAAAGAGAATCGAGGGGAGAAAGAGAAAGAGAATCGAGGGGAGAAAGAGAAAGAGAATCGAGGTGAGAAAGAGAATTGAGGAGAGAAAGAGAATCGAGGAGAGAAAGAGAATCGAGGAGAGAAAGAGAATCGAGGAGAGAAAGAGAATCGAGGGGAGAGAGAGAATCGAGGGGAGAGAGAGAATCGAGGAGAGAAAGAGAATCGAGGAGAGAAAGAGAATCGAGGAGAGAAAGAGAATCGAGGGGAGAGAGAGAATCGAGGGGAGAGAGAGAATTGAGGAGAGAAACAGAATCGAGGAGAGAAAGAGAATCGAGGAGAGAAAGAGAATCGAGGAGATAAAGAGAATCGAGGAGAGAAAGAGAATCGAGGAGAGAAAGAGAATCGAGGAGAGAAAGAGAATCGAGGAGAGAAAGAGAATCGAGGGGAGAGAGAGAAAGAGAATCGAGGGGAGAGAGAGAAAGAGAATCGAGGGGAGAAAGAGAAAGATAATCGAGGGGAGAGAGAGAAAGAGAATCGAGGGGAGAAAGAGAAAGACAATCGAGGGGAGAAAGAGAAAGAGAATCGAGGGGAGAGAGAGAAAGAGAATCGAGGGGAGAGAGAGAAAGAGAATCGAGGGGAGAGAGAGAAAGAGAATCGAGGGGAGAGAGAGAAAGAGAATCGAGGGGAGAAAGAGAAAGAGAATCGAGGGGAGAAAGAGAAAGAGAATCGAGGGGAGAAAGAGAAAGAGAATCGAGGGGAGAAAGAGAAAGAGAATCGAGGGGAGAGAGAGAAAGAGAATCGAGGGGAGAGAGAGAAAGAGAATCGAGGGGAGAGAGAGAAAGAGAATCGAGGGGAGAGAGAGAAAGAGAATCGAGGGGAGAGAGAGAAAGAGAATCGAGGGGAGAAAGAGAAAGAGAATCGAGGAGAGAAAGAGAAAGAGAATCGAGGAGAGAAAGAGAAAGAGAATCGAGGGGAGAAAGAGAAAGAGAATCGAGGGGAGAAAGAGAATCGAGGGGAGAAAGAGAAAGAATCGAGGGGAGAAAGAGAAAGAGAATCGAGGGGAGAGAGAGAAAGAGAATCGAGGGGAGAAAGAGAAAGAGAATCGAGGAGAGAAAGAGAAAGAGAATCGAGGGGAGAAAGAGAAAGAGAATCGAGGGGAGAAAGAGAATCGAGGGAAGAAAGAGAAAGAATCGAGGGGAGAAAGAGAAAGAGAATCGAGGGGAGAGAGAGAAAGAGAATCGAGGGGAGAAAGAGAAAGAGAATCGAGGAGAGAAAGAGAAAGAGAATCGAGGGGAGAAAGAGAAAGAGAATCGAGGGGAGAGAGAGAAAGAGAATCGAGGGGAGAAAGAGAATCGAGGGTAGAAAGAGAAAGAATCGAGGGGAGAAAGAGAAAGAGAATTGAGGGGAGAGAGAGAAAGAGAATCGAGGGGAGAAAGAGAAAGAGAATCGAGGAGAGAAAGAGAAAGAGAATCGAGGGGAGAAAGAGAAAGAGAATCGAGGAGAGAAAGAGAAAGAGAATCGAGGAGAGAAAGAGAATCGAGGAGAGAAAGAGAATCGAGGGGAGAAAGAGAATCGAGGGGAGAGAGAGAAAGAGAATCGAGGGGAGAAAGAGAAAGAGAATCGAGGGGAGAAAGAGAAAGAGAATCGAGGGGAGAGAGAATCGAGGGGAGAAAGAGAAAGAGAATCGAGGTGAGAAAGAGAATCGAGGGGAGAGAGAGAAAGAGAATTGAGGAGAGAAAGAGAATCGAGGAGAGAAAGAGAATCGAGGAGAGAAAGAGAATCGAGGGGAGAAAGAGAATCGAGGGGAGAAAGAGAAAGAGAATCGAGGGGAGAAAGAGAAAGAGAATCGAGGGGAGAAAGAGAAAGAGAATCGAGGTGAGAAAGAGAATTGAGGAGAGAAAGAGAATCGAGGAGAGAAAGAGAATCGAGGAGAGAAAGAGAATCGAGGAGAGAAAGAGAATCGAGGAGAGAAAGAGAATCGAGGGGAGAGAGAGAATCGAGGGGAGAGAGAGAATCGAGGAGAGAAAGAGAATCGAGGAGAGAAAGAGAATCGAGGAGAGAAAGAGAATCGAGGAGAGAAAGAGAATCGAGGGGAGAGAGAGAATCGAGGGGAGAGAGAGAATTGAGGAGAGAAACAGAATCGAGGAGAGAAAGAGAATCGAGGAGAGAAAGAGAATTGAGGAGAGAAAGAGAATTGAGGAGAGAAAGAGAATCGAGGAGATAAAGAGAATCGAGGAGATAAAGAGAATCGAGGAGAGAAAGAGAATCGAGGAGAGAAAGAGAATCGAGGAGAGAAAGAGAATCGAGGAGAGAAAGAGAATCGAGGAGAGAAAGAGAATCGAGGGGAGAGAGAGAAAGAGAATCGAGGGGAGAGAGAGAAAGAGAATCGAGGGGAGAAAGAGAAAGATAATCGAGGGGAGAGAGAGAAAGAGAATCGAGGGGAGAAAGAGAAAGACAATCGAGGGGAGAAAGAGAAAGAGAATCGAGGGGAGAGAGAGAAAGAGAATCGAGGGGAGAGAGAGAAAGAGAATCGAGGGGAGAGAGAGAAAGAGAATCGAGGGGAGAGAGAGAAAGAGAATCGAGGGGAGAAAGAGAAAGAGAATCGAGGGGAGAAAGAGAAAGAGAATCGAGGGGAGAAAGAGAAAGAGAATCGAGGGGAGAAAGAGAAAGAGAATCGAGGGGAGAGAGAGAAAGAGAATCGAGGGGAGAGAGAGAAAGAGAATCGAGGGGAGAGAGAGAAAGAGAATCGAGGGGAGAAAGAGAAAGAGAATCGAGGGGAGAGAGAAAGAGGAGTGAGGAGGGAGAGAGAAAGAGCAGTGAGGGGAGAGAGAAAGAGCAGTGTGGGGGAAGAGAGAAAGAGGAGTGAGGGGGGAGAGAGAAAGAGTGAGGTGAGAGAGAAAGAGTGAGGGGGAGAGAAAGAGTGAGGGGAGAGAGAAAGAGTGAGGGGGAGAGAGAAAGAGTGAGGGGAGAGAGAAAGAGTGAGGGGGAGAGAGAAAGAGTGAGGAGGAGAGAGAAAGAGTGAGGGGGAGAGAGAAAGAGCAGTGAGGGGGGAGAGAGAAAGAGCAGTGAGGGGAGAGAGAAAGAGCAGTGTGGGGGGAGAGAGAAAGAGGAATGATGGGGGAGAGAGAAAGAGTGAGGTGAGAGAGAAAGAGTGAGGGGAGAGAGAAAGAGTGAGGAGGAGAGAGAAAGAGTGAGGAGAGAGAAAGAGTGAGGAGGAGAGAGAAAGAGTGAGGGGAGTGAGAGAGAAAGAGGAGTGAGGGGGAGAGAGAGAAAGAGGAGTGACGGGGGGGAGAGAGAGGAGTGAGGGGGGGGAGAGAGAAAGGAGTGAGGGGGGTAGAGAGAAAGGAGTGAGGGGAGTAGAGAGAAAGGAGTGAGGAGGGGAGAGAGAAAGAGGATTGAGGGGAGAGTGAAAGAGGATTGAGGAGGGGAGAGAGAAAGAGGAGTGAGGGGGGAAGAGAGAAAGAGGAGTGAGGAGGGAGAGAGAGAAAGAGGAGTGAGGGGGGAGAGAGAGAAAGAGGAGTGAGGGGGGAGAGAGAGAAAGAGGAGTGAGGGGAGAGAGAAAGAGGAGTGAGGGGGAGAGAGAGAAAGAGGAGTGAGGAGGGGGAGAGAGAAAGGAGTGAGGGGAGGAGAGAAAAAGGAGTGAGGGGAGGGAGAGAGAAAGGAGTGAGGGGAAGAGAGAAAGCGGATTGAGGGGAGAGAGAAAGCGGATTGAGGGGAGAGAGAAAGCGGATTGAGGAGGAGAGAGAAAGAGGATTGAGGAGGGGAGAGAGAAAGGAGTGAGGGGATGAGAGAAAGAGGATGGAGGGGAGAGAGAAAGCGGTTTGAGGAGGAGAGAGAGAAAGCGGATTGAGGAGGGGAGAGAGAAAGCGGATTGAGGAGTGGAGAGAGAAAGCGGATTGAGGAGTGGAGAGAGAAAGCGGATTGAGGGGAGAGAGAAAGAGGATTGAGGGGAGAGAGAAAGAGGATTGAGGGGAGAGAGAAAGAGGTTTGAGGAGGGGAGAGAGAAAGGAGTGAGGGGAGAGAGAAAGGAGTGAGGAGGAGAGAGAAAGAGCATCGAGGGGAGAGAGAAAGAGGAGTGAGGAGGGAGAGAAAAAGATGATAGAGGAGAGAGAGAGTAAGGCAAGGGGAGAGAGAGAAAGGGAAAAAGAGTCTGCAAAAGTAGGATTTTAAATAGTTATTGACGAGGTGTTTAACTGGCTATTACCATCAAAAGAACCATTGGTGGAGACAAAGTCCTGCAAGGAATGGTATGTGGCCATTGATGGGCAGAACACAAACACTCCAGAATTGAAACAGTCAGGCCAGCCAGGATCTGGAGCAGCTGATAGCTCCTCTCTTTCAAAAAGATCATCGATATTTTGGAGCACCTGAAGTACGCACGCACGCACACAGTTTATAGTTCATGGCCAACATGTAATCCCCTCCAACAAAACTACAGTATATCTAAATATTTTTATTCCGTACATCAAAATAGTTTTTAGGGGATATCTTTAAATCATGTGCATACAGAAAAATATGGCTCGGTCATGCATTTCTATCAAATCGGTTTGATATGTGAAAGAAACAGCATTTGAAGTTGGTCTTACATTACGATAATTTGCTGTATCGAGCTAAGAAATTATGGAGAACTTGAATGTGATTAAAAAAAAAAAATTCTTAAAATTTTGATAGATCTCTGAGCTCTTCATGGGTTGCTTCCATGCAACAAAAAGAACCTGATGATGAAATTGATTAACCTACCAATCAGCACGCTGCATGATAATCTGAAATGTTTTTACAAGCCAATAAGTCATGTAATATCATAATTGTGAAATAGTTGAAGATACGCCACTATGTTTAAACAATCGTTTAGTTATGTTGCAAAGTCTAAAAAGGTCAAGTACAGCGAACAACCCCTCCCCTTCTGAGAATATTGCGTATGATTTACTGTCCTGCAATGTACAGGAACACAAAAAGCCCAACGCTTCAAATTCCCACTTGATATAATTTCCGTATTTTCGGCGTACAAGTCGATGCGGCACACGTCAAATTGGCTAATGTCCCCATTTTTCTTTCCGTCATTTATAGATAAGTTGATTTGGAGTATAAGGCAAAACTGTTAGTGAGAACAATAGAGGTACTATTTCTTCCCTGATACTCAATCATCACTGCCTACAGTACTTCCAGGTTATTGTACAGGGTGTTTCAAAAAGATGGACCCAATTTCAAAGCAGTATATTTCACGATGGCAACATGTTACAATTACAAAAAAACTTACAAACGGTTCAATGAATTATCAAGTTTTACTAACCATTTTATAAATGCTCTAAGTGCCCCCCACCTGCTGCAAGGACAACATCGAGCCGATAGTTGAATTCGTCCCAAACGTCTCTCAGAGTGTCTTCTTTCACTGAAGTCACCGCTGCCGTGATTCTGTTTTTGAGGTCATCCAGATTAGTCACTAATGGTGGCACAAAAACACGGTCTTTGACGTATCCCCACAAGAAAAAGTCGCAGGGTGTAATGTCTGGGGATCTTGGGGGCCAAGAGTGTAGCGCCAAGTCTTGGGGTCCCGTGTGACCTATCCAACGTTGAGGCAGTGTGTCATTTAGAAAACGTCGAACCTGCAGGTGCCAATGTGGTGGTGCTCCGTCTTGCTGAAAAATGAAGTCCTCGGAATCTTCATTAAGTTGTGGAAAGAGCCAGTTCTGCAGCATTTCGAGATAGGTTTGCCCCGTAACTGTTTTTCCCTCGAAAAAGAAAGGGCCATAAACCTTTATTTGAGAAACGGCACAAAACACGTTCACTTTCGGGGAATCACGCTCATGCTCTACAGTTTCGTGTGGATTCTCTAGTCCCCATATGTGCACATTGTGATGGTTAACTTTACCACTTAGATGAAACGTTGCTTCATCACTAAAAATCAAACGCGGTAAGAAACTGTCGTCTTCCATGTTCTGTAACATCGCATCACTAAATTCTACACGCTTTCCTTTGTCACCTGTACAAAGAGCCTGTACCGCTGGCACGACGAGTGGACTTGCGCGGGCTACGCAGAAAACTCTCTTGAATTCTTCTCACGTTTTCCTCTGAAGTGCGTGGTCGCCCTGGGCTCTTCCCCTTACATAAACAGCCTGTTTCCTCAAATTGTCGGTACCAACGACGAATGCTCTTTGGCATTGTAAGATCAATGCCAAAACGCCGTTGAAACGCACGCTGCACCGCAATTACGGATTCAGTCTTGCTGAAATGCAGAACGCAAAACGCCTTGTGTTGCGGGGTCGCCATCTTGCGAACGACTGAGGCTAGAGGCTGTTGGTGTGCTGGGAGAGCCATCTGGCGGTGGTCATTTGAAACTCTACGCCCCGCCCTTTCAAGTGGTAAGAGGTTCATTTATGGGCGGTTCGTGGTTGCAGAGATATAGCGATTTAAAGTCAGGTCCATCTTTTTGAAACACCCTGTATATTAATGGCTTGTTTTGTGCATATTCGAATTACTCTGTGGGACTACCTCAGACAAATTAGGAATTTAAATTGTTTTTTTTAAACATTATTGTTATCATACGTATATAGGTACAATATTGAAAACCTCCAGAATCATAACCAGCACTGGCTAAAAGCACATTACCATACATTTTCCCATCCTAAAGACATTCCTCACCGACACCATATTTCCTGTGCGCAGGGATATTCTCATCATTTTCCTCAGTGAAACTTAACCTTCAAATGAAAGCTGCCGTGTACAACTTGCGTGACTATATGGGAAGCATTTTGAGACGACGTAGTAAGGATTGATGCATATGATTTGGATTCAAAGGGATGGATCAAATGTAATTGGTGAGTGCATGCTCGTTATTAATTGGATACTTTTGCATGCATCAGTGAGCAAATTCACATTTGGTGCTCATCCAATCGGCAAACGTTCTGGGCAATGATTTCTGTCTTCACTTTCTGTCACACTTTACAACGGTCTTCATTTATGCAATTCAATGCCTTAAAAACTCTCCATAAGTCGAATCTGAGTAAAAGTCGAGGCCCAGCCGTTTGGGGGAGGGGTTCAGAGAGAAGATTACTTTTACCACGTTAAAGATATTACCATGGTGTCCGAATCCATAAAGACTGCTTTGCGGTACTGCGTGAGGGTCCAGCAGTGTAGCTTGGTGAGCGATATGGCAAGCTCAGGACGGCCCATTTGAGAAAGTGTTTCCAGTTGGTGGCTGCGCCATTCCGGCACCTCCAGAACATGATCAAACACCTGACGCAGGCAGTTCCTGAAAACCCATGTGGGAAGGATGTGTGTCAAGTGACAAAGAAAGTTAGTTTAACAATGTGTGATGGTGCTGGTGGAAAGGAAATACAAAAGTTTTTCAGTGGCAGGAGCAGAAAAAGATAGCGAGGAAGAATCATGGTAATGGTTGCGTATACGGCAGTGGTGCGGAGGCCTTGGCTACCTCAGCTCCACGCCCACACCTGGTGTGACCATGACCACCAGTTCGCGCGAGGTTCCGACTTGGCGCAAAGACTGGCCCAGAACCAAGGCTCCCCAACAGTACCCTGGGCGAGACGCTAATGTCACATATGCCTCACCTGATTGGAAAAAAAATCAACAAAATCTATCACAACAAAGGGACGATCATAACAAATAGGTCGCTGCTAATTAAACGACACTGCTATAAAATACACCAAAGTTGGAAGCTCAAATAATTCAACATTCATCAACAGAGAAGCACTCTGGCAGTTATGTGTGGCTTGAAAATGTTTTATGACAAAACAATGACAAGGAAAGAAAAAGAGGAGATTGAGAATGACAGGCAGAAAAAAAAAAAACAAGCTGCTAATACGTTTGCATGAAATAAAGACAAGAATTTCTTGGTATACCATATTTTGACGTTATTTGACTTCATTTTTAGAAACATATATACACAAAGAATTAAGTTAAGCACCCCTACACAACGAATTAAGGTAAGCACCCCCTAATATATATTCTTTGTGTATATGTATACATTGGCATATATTCTAAGGTATGTGAGATCAAATAATGATTGGTATGACATTAGCAATTATCCATTGATGAAATTGAGTGATCAAAGTGAAAAAAAGTGATTGGTTGAGTCAGTGATCCGATCACGTGGGTCCTACACACGTTATTGACGCAAAGATCGCTAGAGGTCTTCTCAGAACAATGACTGTACGTTAGAAAACATAAACGTCATCCACACTGTCCGTGATGGACCTATAGCTCCATACTTAAATTGAGGTGAAAATATGCCTAAAATTCCCAAAAAATTTCACCTTAAATTATTCAGAATAAAATATTGAAAACGGCATGATTGTTATGTTTTTATGTGACCATAATATCACTTCTCCAGAAAATATAGCAATATCATGGGTATATTACACTGTTTTGACGACAACAAACTTGTAATGTGCGAGGTTGTAAAAAAAACGGGGGGGGGGGGGGTGCTTAACTTAATTCTTTGTGTATAGTTATCATGTACTCACAAGGGCGGGTGAGGGAAGTAGATCATTTGGAACTTGGGTAACAAGAAAAAAAACCCACATAAAATGCACTGTAATTCTCCACCCCACGCTTGTAATTCCACACCCACCCCCCCCCCTGCGCTTTTAATTCCCCCCCACCCACCACACTTTTAATTCCACAACCACCACCGCCCCCCCCCCCCCTACACTTTTAATTCCCACCCCCCTCCCACACTTTTAATTCCCCACCTCCCCCCCCCCCGACGCTTTTAATTCCCCACCCCCCCCCAACACTTTTAATTCCCCATCCCCCCTCCCTGCGCTTTTAATCCCCCCCCCCCCAACCACGCTTTTAATTCCCAACCACCCCCCCCCCCTCCAACGCTTTTAATTCCCCACCGCCCTCCCCCAGCTTTTAATTCCCCACCCACCCCCCCAATGCTTTTAATTACCCCCCCCCCCACCACACTTTTCAATCCCCCCCCCCCCACCACGCTTTTAATCCCCCCCCCACCACGCTTTTAATCCCCCCCCCCACCATGCTTTTAATCCCCCCCCCACCACACGCTTTTAATTGCCCCCCCACCACGCTTTTAATTCCCCACCCCCCCACCCCCAACACTTTTAATTCCCACCCCCCCCCCCACGCTTTTTAATTCCACACCCCCCCCAATCCTTTTAATTCCCCACCCCCCCAATGCTTTTAATTGCCCACCCCCCTCCCTGCACTTTTAATTCCCCACCCCCCCTCCCTGCACTTTTTAATTCCCCACCCCCTCCCTGCACTTTTAATTCCCACCCCCACCACACTTTTAATTCCACCCCCCCCCCCCACCACGCATTTAATTCCCCCCCCCCCCACACTTTTAATTCCCCCCCCCCCAATGCTTTTAATCCCCCCCCCAATGCTTTTAATTCCCCCCCAACACTTTTAATTCCCCCCCCCCCCAACACTTTTAATTCCCCCCCCCCCCCCAACACTTTTAATTCCCCACCCACCCCCCATGCTTGTTATTCCCCAGCCCCTCCCCACCCATCCCCCCACGCTTGTTATTCCCCAACCCCTCCCCCCACGCTTGTTATTCCCCAGCCCATCCCCCCCCCCCCCCCCTCCCATTCCCGCAGGAATGCCAACACGCAGTCACTCGTCGTGCCGAAATATGGTGAGAAAGGGGAAACCGCCTCGACAAGTGTGAATAGTTGTTTAAAAGCAAATTAAAACGAAGAGAACCACCAACGAATATACGACCTCTACACCGCAACGGCAGTTCGATGAAAGCATTCGAGTTTATAAGAAAAAGCGAATACAAGTTTCATCGGACAATTTATATCCGGGTGAAACAATATAATCCATCAAAATCAACTCACCGTGTACATTAACACGCTGTTCCTCGATTTAAACAGAGTTCTTACTCTTATTGTTTACAATTTACTACTTATATAGTTATATTGCACCAATAACTCCAAACAATATTGCGTTTTTCCTCACCCAGCATCCTGCAATCTGTGGGGCCACCTTTCCTAGACGGAAGACGGAAGACGGAAGAAGAGGAAAGTGTGAAGTCACAAAGCAATAAGGTCGTGAATAAAAAGCAGACACCAGCACAATGTAAACAATTTTTTAAAAAAGAGCCAAACACCAGGCTGAAAACACACATGTTCAAAGGGAGGACCAAGATTTAATAACTTCCGTCCGGTAAAATTCTGATTGGCCGAATATTCAGTGTCGACCTGATAGGTTTGTTTTCAGATCTGGTTAAATCTATTAATTACATACAATAGAGAGTTTTTGAGAGGTCATCATTTTGGTTTTTTTGTTTGCTGATCTACCTCGATCTATATTAAACATTACTTCAGAAATGCATAGATATTCAATATGGAATTAGGTGAGAATTGAACCAAAACTTCACTGTTAAGAAAAAAAATAAAAGAAATAAAGATGCCCGAAGCGCATTTCGAGAGTCCGCAATGGTTCATAGATCTACTACAATCTTTATATCCCCCGAAGCTCGGCAGTGTTATAAACTGTCTGATGATTGTTGTGTCGTTTCAATAAGGGAAATCTTGGGGGCAGCTATTCTTCGATAACCTGTTGGAGAATTTTGTATTTCAAAGCAATGTATTTACACAATTAATATTGCCGCGTGCTCGAGATCGCGAGGTTGCAACCCATTGGTTGCAGTCGGATGACCACGCCCATAACACGAAACCACACCATTCACAGCCGGTTGTGGCTCCGATTCCGTGAGCAAGCGATTCGCTATCACTAGCCAAGACCAACCGTTCCGTATAAACCGCTTGGCAAGAGCAGCGAGTGATCAAAGGAGATGTTTGGGGAGGGGTAAGCAGACCAAAGACCAATCGCTGAACCTAAGTTAGCCAAGATGGTCGCCGTAGTCGGATTCAAAACGATCAGTGGCTATATGTTCAATACTACTGTAGCAGTGAACGATATTGAACTTTTGCATGGACGTAAGTATGTCTGAGTTCGACATTTGACATAGTAGAATGTTCTTTTGTACAGTATTTAACTGTAAATCGACTTGCAAACTAATTCAATGGGGAAAACGAAACGAGAAGAGAGCGTCTTTTTGTTTTCTCCATTCAACATGAATGGGGTTTGGTGGTGGAGGTGGTTAACCTTTGGTCCAGATAGAACAATTTAAAATATAAGTGGGAAACCTTTCCTAGATTGAGGGCCGTAACAGCTGTTGTTCCATCCGCCATTGAAGGTGGGCGGATGTTATGTTTTCACTCCTGTCTGTCTGTCTGTCTGTCTGTGAGCAGGATATCTCAAAAAGTTGTGGACGGATTCAGACGAAACTTGGTGGAGAGGTTGAGTATGTGACAAGGACGAAATGATTAGATTTTGGTGAAGATCCAGATCTCGATACGAGTTATTTTTACTTTTTAAAATTGATTTTTCACCATTTAGAGATGGAGTCAAACACGATATATATCATGGTATTTCCAAAAGTTGTGGAAGAGTTGTGACAAAACTTGATGAATGAGTTAGGTCGGTGAACAAGAACAAGCGATTCGATCGATGTTGGTGCAGTTCCGAATCTAGGATCCGGCCAATCGGTGGGATACAAAGCGTAAACCTTTCAGCCTTGCAGAGGTATGCGTTCTATCGAGTGCCCGTTCAAGTTAGCTATTGTTAAACTTAGTACGCGACTGCGGGCTAGCTGCTAGTTGCATGCAAAACCCAGACGAGAAAGCTCATAGGCAAGTCTGAATACCCCCACATTATCCGACATAGTCAAAACGTGCTGCTGGCTGTGTCTGGCTCTTGGGTCGTTGGTTCCGCATGCCTGTAGTGTGGAGGCAGTGGTTAAAGCACAGCGTTACGGTTACAAGGTAGTGGGTACGTAGCAGAAAGGGGGAGGGGTGGGTGCCAGGTTGAACTATTTTCCTTCCTTTCGTCATTGAGTATAAAGTAAATTGTATCTATGAACTCATAGTTGAAAGTGTCAGGTTCAAATATAACTGGACCGGCACTCGGTAGAGCACATACCTCTGCCAGGCTGAACAATTTTACCTTTTGTATCCCACTAATTGGCTGGATCTGCATTGGACCTTTAACCAAATTATAATCGGCTTGTTCTTGTCACCTACCCATTTCATCCACAAAAGTTTTGTTCTAATTCATACGCAATTTTTGAGATATCGTGCTATATATAGTTATTGGCCCGATCTTTCAATGGTGAAAAATCGCTTTAAAATAATTATTGGATCTGGATGCGGATCTTCACCAAAATCGAATCATTTAGTCTGTTGAATACACTCAACCTGTCCATGACTTTTTGAGATATCCTGCTCACAGACAAATAAACAGACGTGTGAAAACAACCTCCATTATCTTACTATAATTCACCAAATGTCCATCCGTCCTGTCTGTCTGTCTGTCTATCCGTCCGTCCTGTCTGTCTGTCCGTCCGTTCAAAGGTACCGCAAAAACGGCTGAACTGATCGCAACAATATTTTGGGTGGGTAATCCTGAGATCTCCTGGAGTAAAATAGGGTATATTGTTTTTCCAAGTTTTCCAATTTTCCAGTTTTTCCAAACACGATGGAATAATATTTACCGATATGAACAGTGATGTGGCTTTTGTTGAAATTATATGTACCAGAAGAGAGTAGATCGACTCCTGACAAACTCTTCCTATATAAATGTGCGGCTCCGAAGTAATACGGCAGCGTATGCAAAGTGACTGAGAAACAGGTGTAGCGGCTGCTTCCGTGTTACAGATTCGGCGCGCACTCTTCACACATAAACGTGCGACTGAGAAAGACGTGTAGCGGCTGCTTCCGTTTTGCAGAATTCAATCATTTTTCAAAATGGGCGCCATGTATTTTTAGATTTTGAAGATTTGCGTGTGATATGATTCAACGGATGTTTATATGAATCGTTAAAAATTTTTTAAAAAGCCTTCAATTTCTGATATTTTGCCTTTTCATTTGGGCTTCCCAATTGAAGCCCCGCCCGTAGGGCGTGTACCGTTGCTAGTAAGTTTAAATTTGATATTGTAATTGTTTTGATTTTTTTTAACCTTAATAATAGGTGTTGTACTGGCATACAACATCAAGGTTATGGTTATCATTCATGTGAAATATGTTTTTCTTTTAATCACAGCATTGCGTGTATACAATTCAATCAGGATATATGAAGGTAAAAGAAAAGACCACCTCCAGCTCACTAACGAGGATGCCTTGGTTGAGGTCACTTTGAAGGGGTACCCAGATTGTCCTCAGCTGGACAAACTTTATCAGGAAGTGAATGGCAAGTAAACACTGTAATTTGCTCATACATTTGTGGTGTACATACTTTTTTGCACATCCTTAATTTGCAACTCTTTTATGTTCACATTAATTTTATTTTATTTACGAGTCATGCAGGTACCATAGAAGAAGTCCGACCAGCTTTATCTTCAAGTATATCCTTAGATGACGACGTTCCAAATGAAGATGTTGCTCATGAAGACGATGTGAAAAAGAGTACGTTTTTTTGGCTGGCCACTAAATGATCTTCCTTCGTGTGTCATTAATTTAATCTGAAATAATCATCTTTATAGTGAAAATTCCAGTGTATAGCATGCTGTTCATAGCTTTATTGTTCGGTAACACCTTTAAGAACAAGATTGTTTTGATAATTGCTCTGATAATGCTTAATCTTCAGTAGCAATTCAAACATAAACAAGTCGAGCTACATTCAAAGTACAACGCCCCCATTCCAAATAAATAAATAACATATCTTCCGGCACCTTTGGTGCTTGGTGATGCCACTGTGCAGCACATGGAGACGGAATTGGGAAGGAGCGGTGTACAATAAGTGATTGATTAATTGCATAATTAAAATAAACAAATAATAATCGTAAAATAATTAATTTCTTATTGTCGAACAACATAACTAAACCACCACTGTTTCATTTGAATCTGTAGCCTTTTAAAAATCAGTTAAGTAATTAATCGAAAAATTAAATAAATAACCGATTAATTGATTTATCAGTAAATCAAAAATATCCTTTATAGCCAAATCACTTGGTCACTGTCATGTCAAAGTATCAGCTTCCTAGCTGAAAAGGTGATAGATATTGCCCAGATGAGAAAGAAAATAAGGAATTAATAAATCAATAATATTTAAGTAATTAATCAATCAACAGTTTAATTTTAAAAAATTCAAAAAACATTTTTGCCAAAGCACATGTGCACTATTTTGTCCAAATTTCAGCTTCCTCGCTCAAAGGATGGCTGAGGTATCGTCCGGACAAACAAATAAACAAGAAAATAAATGGAGAGAAAACCACGTACTCCCTTTTGGTGCGTGTCATTGCCAGGCCCTCTCTGGCGCCCGGCAATGCCATCATGCAGCACCTGGAGATGGAATAGAGAGGGGAGTGGTGTCCATGAAATAGAGAGGGTGTCTTTTACATGGGAGCTCTGTACACAACCTGTCCACTATAGTTGCTTCCATCCTTAGGCAGGTAGTTGAGGTTTATTTTCCCATTTCGACCTATCAATGCAAGGAGAACATATTTTTCAAGTAGCATTTTATTCATTGCAATTTGTATCTCTTCTTGTTTTGATCTTCAGACTGGAGTCACATTGAGGTGAAAGCCCTTATTCACTTGTATGAAGAGAACAAGGCCTCCTTTGAAAACCACATCATTAGGAGGAAGGATGTGTGGCAGAAAATCGCCAAGAAGCTCAACAAGGAGGGGGACACAACCTTCAGTGTCGACCAGGTGGACAGGAAGTGGAGAAATTTAAAGGATCGGTAATTTTTCTAAAACTTTCTAACTTGTGGATGGTGGGTGGGTGGTCCGTGTGCAGCCGGGTGGCCCGGAAGCTACGGTTGGCAGTGAGTGCCCCGGAAGCAATGACGGAAAGAGAGTAGCAATCATATGTGTGGGAAAATTGCATGTTCAGTCAGGGTCGTCCAGATAGCTCAGATGGCAGAGCACTGGTACGGTTTTCCAGAGGAGCTGGGTTCGATTCCCGGTCTGGGCGTGTAATTTTCCCATATACAGTGAAACCTTGACTTATGAGTGCACCAACTTACGAGTTTTCCGAGATATGAGCCGTCGCTCGGGCGGTTTATTGCTTTGAGATGCGAGCCGAGATCTGAGTTACGAGCTTACGCCACCCGCCACCAAGTGGGTTCCGGTCACGTGGTTATCTTGCCGTGCAAGCATCTCTGCCGTATATCGCTGCTGCTTTGTTTTCGCATTTTGGTTATTTTGGAGCTTACGCCACCCGCCACCAAGTGGGTTCCGGTCACGTGGTTATCTTGCCGTGCAAGCATCTCTGCCGTATATCGCTGCTGCTTTGTTTTCGCATTTTGGTTATTTTGGAGCTTACGCCACCCGCCACCAGGTGGGTTCCGGTCACGTGGTTATCTTGCCGTGCAAGCATCTCTGCCGTATATAGCTGCTGCTTTGTTTTCGCATTTTGGTTATTTTGGAAAATTTCTTCGTTTTAACCATGGGTCCTAAGAAATTGAGTGCCAAGGGCAGTACTGAGAAGAAGAAGAGGATGATGTGCTTGGATATAAAACACGCAATCGTCGAAAAACATGAGCGAGGTGTGCGTGTTGTCGACTTGGCGAGGCAGTACGATCGTAGTACTTCTACGATATGTACGATTTTGAAGCAGAAGGAGTCGATAAAGGCTATAACGCCAGCCAAGGGCGTTACGATTATTTCAAAGCGGCAGCTTCAACTGTGACGATTGCGTGTATAACTTGTAACAAAAATTATAAAATCAAAATAAAGATTTTATTATAACTTTTGCCGAACTGATAGAAGCCGAACGATACATCCCCCAGCAAATCTTCAACTGTGACGAGACAGGGCTCTTCTGGAAAAAGATGCCGAGGAGGACGTATATAACGGCAGAGGAGAAGAGCATGCCAGGCCACAACTTGTTCAGAGTGCCGGCGATAGCTCGCCTTCTCTTTGTGGAAAACACGGTGAGATCCTTAACATCCAACAACTAATGGGACGCAAACGGGGCGCCCAGTTTAGCGGTACACACATTGATGAATCACCCTGCCTGTGATTCACCCATGACAGGTTATAGCTGGGTCGGGATTCAAACCCAGGCTGGACAGTTTAGAGTCAAGTGTGCGTACCTCCAGTCCAGGCCATCCTGCCAACTTGTATGCTGCATACAGGTGAAATATAAAGCGCGAGATATTTATATATATACTGTATATTTTAAAAAAAATTGGTGTGGTTTTTGGCGGGCTGGAACGGATTAATAGCATTTCAATGCATTTTAATGGGGAAATTTAATTTGAGAAACGAGCAAATTGAGTTACGAGCTCGGTCACAGAACGAATTAAACTCGTAAGTCAAGGTTTCACTGTATATCAATTTGAGAATTAACAGTGCTTCATTCTAAGGTCCTCATGATTCTCCACAGACCGTGCGCGCAAGCATATACCGCCAACAATTGAACAGAGCCTCGGAGCTGAAGCCTGTTTTTCGGTCCATCCGTTCACACCGCCCTGTGAACAAGACTATATATATAGAGATATATACATACATACAGTCACGTGAAAAAGTAAGTACACCCCGTGTAAAGTTTTGACTTTTTCAACATATTTCAACATACAGCTATTTGATCTTCATTTCAACAATATTGATAGATAAAGGTGATATAATATAACAAATATCATGAAACATTTACAGTTTATAGTCCATTGTATAATTTAATTAAACATAAATGCAAATTTCGCATGTGGAAAAAGTAAGTACACCTCTACATTTATCACTACTTCAAATACCTAAAATCAGAATCAGGTGCACCAGCTCAGGTGAAAATGATTAGAACATCGTTAGAGAGGATCTTGGAGGAACCTGTCTTATTTAAACCTCAGACATTTAGTTTGCTTTGCTCTTTTTTGTTGAAGTGTGCGGCGTCACCATGCCTAGAACAAAAGAGCTCTCTGAGGCCTTCAGAAAGAAGGTTATAGATGCCTACGAGTCTGGAAAGGGATTTAAAAAGATCTCCAAACAATTTGAAATCAATCATTCGACTGTCCGGAAGATCATCTACAAGTGGAGAAGATTCCAAACAACTGCCAACTTGTTCAGGCCAGGCCGCCCCAGCAAGTTCAGCCCGAGAGCAGACCGCAAAATGCTGAACGAAGTCTCTAAGCACCCCAGAATGTCATCACGGGACCTACAGGTAGCTCTTGCCACTGTTGATGTCAAAGTGCACGAGTCTACCATTAGAAAGAGGCTGCACAAATTTGATCTACATGGGAGGTGTGCCAGGAGGAAACGTTTGCTGTCCAGAAAGAACATCAGGGCAAGACTAAAGTTTGCCAATGAACACCTAGGCAAAGACCAGCACTTCTGGAACAATGTGATCTGGACAGATAAGTCAAAGGTAGAGCTGTTTGGCCACAGTACCAGAAGGCATGTTTGGCGAAAACCAAAGACAGCATTTGACCACAAGAACCTGATACCAACTGTAAAGCATGGTGGTGGAAATATTATGGTTTGCGGCAGCTTTGCTGCATCAGGGCCTGGGCAGCTCACCATCAAAGAATCCACTATGAATTCATCATTGTACCAGAGGGTGCTTGAGGATAATGTGAGGCCATCTGTCGGAAAGTTGAAGCTAAACCGAAGGTGGACCTTGCAACATGACAATGACCCTAAACATACCAGTAAATCCACCAAGGAATGGCTGAAAAGAAAGAAATGGAGGGTTATGGAATGGCCAAGTCAAAGCTGGATGTAAATCCCATCGAGATGTTGTGGGGAGATTTGAAACGAGCTGTGCATGCAAGAAACCCCTCAAACATCGCACAGCTGAAAGAATTCTGCATGGAGGAGTGGGCAAAAATTTCTCCCAGTTGATGTCAGAGACTGGTAGACAGTTATAACTTATAAGAAACGCCGACTTGAGGTTGTTTCTGCCAAAGGGGGCAATACCACCTATGAGAGTCAAGGGTGTACTTACTTTTTCCACAGAAGGAAATGGCATCTTTGTTAATTTTTTGTTGAATAAATTATTGCAAAGTCAATTATTCATTGTTTTTTGTTCAATTAGATCACCTTTATCTATAGATACTGTTTAAATGAAGATCAAATATTGATATGTCCACATATGTTAAAAAAATAAAAAACATTTCATGGGGTGTACTTACTTTTTCCACATGTGAAATTTGCATTTATGTTTATTTATATTATACAATGGACTACAAAATGTAAATGTTTCATGATATTTGTTATATTATATCACCTTTATCTATCAATATTGTTGAAATGAAGATCAAATAGCTGTATGTTGAAATATGTTGAAAAAGTCAAAACTTTACATGGGGTGTACTTACTTTTTCACGTGACTGTATATATGTATATATATATCTATATATATATAAAACACAGTTTGTGTGTGTGTAATGTTACCGATAGACTCCTAAACGGAGAGGCTCACGTGCTTGATATTTGGCATAGACATGGCCATTGAGCCTGGGAAGAACATGGCCGACCTAAAAAAAATTATTTCATAATATTTTTTTACCATATTTTTACCTCAGCGCATTTCAGCGAGGAATATTATGCACGGAATCTGACCGGTGGCAGAGCAGTGCGCTGATTCGCTCAGAGCGATCACGTGATGTTCCTTGCCGCCATTAACTCAGTTACGCGTTCGCACGTATTTCAGAGCGAAAAGCAATTGCGTTTTTTCACATTTCAGCGAGGAACATTGCCATTCACACCACATAGGTTTTTTTTTCTTTCATCTTTACGAGATCCATATTTTTTATTCATATTTACCTCAGCGCATTTCAGCGAGGAATATTATACACGGAATCTGATCAGGTGGCAGAGCAGCGCGCTGATTCGCTCAGAGCGATCACGTGATGCTCCTTGCCGCCATAAACTCACAGTTACGCGTTCGCACGTAATTCACACGTTCAAAACAAACGAGATCCGCGAAGCGAGTTGGTCGAGTCATGCTAACCAAGATGGCGACACGGCGGCTTCACTTTTCACGGAGTATGAGCGTTCTATATATTTTCAATTCAGTGCGCCCGACTCGCTCAGGTACTTGATTTGTGGCATAGATATGGCCATTGGGCCTTCACGGTGTAATTTGTGTGAGGCTTTTGTCCGAGTGAGCTTGAGTCGAGAGGGCGAATGTATGGGTTGGGAATGTACGGGTCTCCCTTCCCCCGCCCGGCAACGCCGGTACTGGAGGGCGTCACAGGATCGGTGAGTCTCCAAAAGCCGCTTCGTGCTGTTGCGAAGATGCAGGACGATGTCGCGATTGTTGTGCTGCTCTCCGACAATGAGAACTGCAACGTCATTGTTGACTGGCCCTCCCCTTACCTCTCCCCCCTCCGTCCTCCCCTCCCCCTCCCTTCCCCGCCACCCTACCCCCTCCCCTTCTCCCCTCCCCCTCCCTTTTTCCCCCTCCCCCTCAATTTTCCCCCTCCCCCTTCCCCTTCCCATTGGCCGGTACTGGCCGGTTGGCCGGTGATGCATTGGCCGATACTCATCCTGGCATCCCCAAAAGGCCCTTGAAGGCCTGGTGGTCGTCGAACGGGAGTCACCGTGCAGGGAGCGCACAAGATGTCACGAAGTCGTGTCCATAGCAGCCACCGACACGCGGAGCGGCAGCCGAAATCCGTCCTCCTCTGACCATCATGATCCACCGGGCTCTTACCACTCGCCTCGCTAGTGCATACCGCTCAAAGCGCAGCAGCCTCCGCCAAAGGCACAGGGAGAGCGTTATAAAACGTGACCGTCCACTATCAAAGCCAGGACCAGAGAGAGAGAACAATGGCGATCCCTTCACTCCGTATTAGGTCGTTCCCTCTGACGTCGCGCTCGCTCCAATCACCAAGCGCGATTCAATCACCCCATCGTTCCTCAACCAATCCTCATTCGGGGCGTGACCTCACGGCCATTCTTGACCGCCCATCGAGAATGTTTGGGGGCGGGGATCCCTGGCTGGTTGGATCCCTGGCTGGATCCCTGGTTTCTGTCGGGCTTGTTGGTGTGGTTGTGGCAATGTGCCGATTGCATGGCTGGCCGAGTGAATTTTATAAGAAAAAAAGGGAAAAACATCACAGGGGCAATTACACACTGGGGATTATTCTTAAGGCCTACCTAATTAGCATCGCGCCACCCCTCGTATGGAGACACATATACGATCTTACACGGACATGCGGCCTAACGGATTCCCAACTTAGTTACATCGAGGTGGGCTTATTCTTCTTCGCGTCATCGGAGCATTCTAACTGAGCAACCTTGTGACGCATGATTTTTTTTTTTTGTCAGTCTATAAGTCACAATTCTATGTTAATGGCATACATTGTGATGAGGTTACAGAACATAAAGGAAGTTGTATACAGTTCATTGTGTTGAGGAAATGTTCAGAGATGAGAAATCACATACAACTTTTTCTTTTTACTACGCATAGTAAAATCAAAGGTACGTTTTAACAAGTAGATGGAAGTTCATTCTTTGAATGACAGTCTCTTTCTAGTTCACTACCTCCGGTCTTTTTTTTTCTTTTCTCTGTCTTCCTTCAACATGCAAACGCTCAAATGTTCAAAGTCTCAGTTTTGATAACAGCCCATTATAGTCCAGGCCCTGCTCATAACCCCGTATACAACTCATCCGCAAGAGATTTTGAAACTTGATTTGAGTTATTGGACCATTTACCTTTAAAAATCACACAGGTGCTTCTTCGGAACTAGCTGAGAATGGCCGCTAGGGGTGAAAATCCTAGATGGTCGCCAGTAGCCATATTGAAAATATAAATTTTGAACCACTCACCATAGAAGTATGTGTAATACCTTGTTTTATGGGTTTTTGGGTGTGGGGAATCCATTTGTGACATCATTTTCATGATTGAAGGCCAAGGTCACATGCTAAGGTCAAGGTCAGAAATCACAAAAAACGGCCAAAATCGCAGTTTTACACACATCGAGAAGCAGACTATCAAGTATAACTCACTATTTAAAAGTTTATGATGTAAATTATACTTTGCCTATATGATTGCTTTGATGGAAGGTCAAGGTCATGCTCTGGATGTTAAGACCATTGCACCAAATGCCCAGCCCTCATCAGAAAAATGGCTTGGAATGGGCACTCCATTGGCCTCTGATGACTGTACTGTGTAGGCACACATGAGATTTCTTGATCGCTTCACTTCATTGTAGCTGGTAAAGACCCCTACCGTGTTTAATGTTGTGAGCATCTCCCTGCTGCGTGTCTTCCAATATATATATTGTCCTAGCATTGTGTGTAGTGGTGTTTTCCTTCGGCCTTGATGAATATGGTTATATGCCATCTGGAAATGACAGTTAAGTTGTGGATGCCGATTTTTCACAGTCCACCTATCCTCTTCATCAGACAAAGTGCCATCACCATCATCACAGTCTGCATCTTCTTCCTCAGCTGGCATTTGCATCATTTCTATTTTGGCCATCAGAGATTTGGGAATGCCATACAATGCTGAATAGAATGTCAACCATTCATCAGGCATTGGATTGTTTTCCCAAGAATGCTTGAGCTCCTCAGCATCACAGAACTTGTTGTCCAGGCCTGTTTATCAGCTTTATTCAATGTTTCACCAACGTGTTTAACAACATCAAGATTTTAAATCTTAACAGCTTAATCTGCGGCTGTGATTTTGGAAGAGAAAACTAATTCAGATTCATTTTGCCTAAGATTTGGAGCAAATTGAATATGATCACCACAATGGTCATCAAGTAACTTTTTTACATCTCGGTTGTAAATTATAAAATGTACAGTGTCATCTAAATGATACGTACAACTCGTAATGTCTTTGACAGTAAAACCATACCCTTTTTGCAGAAGAGGCTCAATGTGCTCTAAGGCCTGCAAAAATAAAGTCTGCTTAACCACAGAAGTTGACTTGCATTTTTCAATAGGAATATTCCGAGAGGATTGTACATCTTGCTCATACTTATGCAGGTAACGTCTGATACAAATGGCATGACAATACACATCTGATGCAAATACATCCTCAACACTGTTCAGCTCAGCAACTCTACAAAACACCTCATCTTTCAAATGTTTAGTTGAAATCAAGAAATTTTCTGCTGCAACTCGCTCACTAATTCTGAATTTGTCTCTCAGGGATACACAGTTTACCTGTACCCTATCACTGCCACACACAATGCATTTCAGCTGCTTTGGGTCTTTCTCAGATCTTGCTGCTTCCCTCGGTGTGATAGAGCTGCGGCGCAGCATGGGCTTTATAGATTCAGTTTTTGTCACTTCCATTTCATCCTGACCTACAGCTTTAGCCTATTCCATTGCATTCAATTTCTGCCTATGAGTATACCACTTGAAGCACTTGTTAGTGTTGTGATATACATATGGTGTACATTCCTCTTCTGCTCCTTTCAATCTTTTGCTGACTACATCTTTCCTGATTGACGCAGCACGTTTCATGCTGTCTTGACCAGCTTCTTTCGGTTGTGTTAATTTAGTAGTTTTATCACCAGGTTGCTGGCAGATGATGCAATTCATGGGATCAAACTCTTTTGAGATACCAGTCGTCAGTAGCACTCCAACAGGTGCACACAAAGGAGTAGATTTCTGGCTGCTGCTCTCTGCCATTCTCACTGACACAATATAGGATACACTGGAACAAAGACAAGAGGGCTTTTATTACACACTGTAAAAAGTACTAAAAAAATGCTAGTACAGTACAATAACAGCTAATAATTGACTTTGTGTTATGGATACCAAATTATCCGATGCTATATATACAGGGTGTCCCCAGATCATCACAGACAGAAAGAAATGGGGCCCTCTTTTTCACAAGTTGATACAGATTTGAAAAGTATGGTTCATCAGCATAACAACACTTGTGATAACACTGGTTCTGTTTTTTTCTAAGACACCCTGTATCTAGAAAAGAATCAATTTTTGTGAAAAATAATATATACCTACCACTCGGAGTGGATGACTAGGGGCGATCAGTGAGCACAACGTCGACAGAATCAGACACGTCTATGTGGATACACATATGCACTACACACCTGCGGAGTATAAAACAACCTTAGTCAGTGGCAAGTTGGTAATGAGTAATAAAATTGCAATGGTCTTAAAATCCAGAGCATGACCTTGACCTTCCATCAAAGCAATCATATAGGCAAAGTATAATTTACATCATAAAGTTTTAAATAGTGAGTTATACTTAATAGTTTGCTTCTCGATGTGTGTAAAACTGCGATTTTGGCCGTTTTTTGTGATTTCTGACCTTGACCTTGACATTAGCATGTGACCTTGGCCTTCAATCATGAAAATGATGTCACAAATGGATTCCCCACACCCAAAAACCCATAAAACAAGGTATTACACATACTTATATGGTGAGTGGTTCAAAATCTATATTTTCAATATGGCTACTGGCGGCCATCTAGGATTTTCACCCCTAGCGGCCATTCGCATTCGGTTCCGAAGAAGCACCTGTTATTTTTAAAGGTAAATGGTCCAATAACTCAAATCAAGTTTCAAAATCTCTTGCGGATGAGTTGTATACGGGGTTATGAGCAGGGCCAGGACTATTATTACTTGGGAAAAATCAAACATTATCTTACCAAAATCACCCGGAATATATAATAACTATCATGTGGAAACCTGTGCTTGAACTACTTATTATAACCTCAGTTTCATTATTCTACAGATATAAACGGATTGTTGATGTGAACAAGCGGACAGGCCGATGGAGGAGTAGCTGGCTATACTTTGATCTTATGGATCAGATTCTGCAAAAGGACCCTGCCATTTACCCTCCATGCATTATACAAGCAGGATGCTCTTATACAGTGGAGACTGCAAGAGCTGTGACACCGACTGCAGATTCACAGGCGCAGACAGTGTCCCCTCCTGTCTCGTCAACCTCACCTCCACCGACAACTTCAGCTTCTTCAAAAAAAAGGACAAGATCAAATGATGGTGATGATTCACCCCAGTGCATCATCCGTTACATCGAAGGGTTCGCCGTAGAAGGGTCAGCACAAAACAAGAGGGTCACAAAGCTATTAAGGAAGATTTATAAAGAAAAAAAGAGAAGGAACGACCTACTTGAGAGATTTCTCAATATGCGATCTTCTTCTTCTATTAATAATGACTAAAATACTTGTAGTGTTGCAAAGGTCCATAGATTGACTTTATTAACATGATTCAAAGTTTCCTTTGGAGACCGTCTGTTTTGCACGCAACGCCTTTCGTGATTAAAGTGCGAAGATGGGTGAAGCTGAGGTCGGAAATCACCCAGATAGACGGAGTTCCATCTGGAGCTTCTTCTGGGAAGGATCCGGTTTGAACCAGAGTGAGGTACCGTGAGATTTGATATGCAGCGACGTTTTATGAGCAGAGGGTTTTTTTATGAGCCACCTAGGTCAAGTCACACTGACTATCTTTGCTGTGCAATATTTGTTTATCCTTTCTTGTTTTCACCCTTCATAGAATCATAGTCCAATGTGTAATAACACATTATTGTCTCTGGTTGATCGTACCCTGAGCGGTGAGCGATCTCTTGTTTTTATTTTTTTTGTATACATAGTCGAGGCTCGTGGAAGAGCTGGCAATAGTGCACTGAACGGATCAGGACGCAACAAGACAAAACGAACAGTAGAAAGAGGGAGAAACACCAATAGCAGAGTTGAAGGCCATGACAGAGGCAGACTTGGGCAAGCAATGAGTGCAGGGAGGAATGGGGGTATGAGAGGATGCATGGGGTGGACAAGATGGATACAAAAAGAAACTCTCAGGAGGGAAAACTAGAAATTTGGAAAGAGGTGGGCTTGGGGAGTGTGGGGTGCCAGGGGGGGAGGGGGTTTGGGGGGATAGAGGGTAGAAAATATCATAGTTTTTGATTGGGGTCAATCTTGAGATGTGTTGAACAGCTGTCTTGAAAACCTGGAGGGAAGAGTGAAATTGAAGAAAATGTGAAAGTTGGTTCCACGGGTGGGAAAAAGAGGAACAAATGAGTGGTGAGCGGTAATCCTGAATTTAGAGAGTTTTACGAGGAGGGGATTGATGGTGGACCGTCTGTGACCTGCAGAGACTTGGGGGGGAGGGAGGAGGAAGGGAGGGGCACAAAAATGAGCAGAGGGTGCAAGACAGAGACCGCCGACTTGTTTGCAATAGTGACGTGATTGGCCTATAGACTCGTTTTCATCGTGGGAGATTCCAATAATATTGACGGCTTGGGTTTCTCCATCAAGGAAAGCAGTACTCCATCAAGCTGCGGATGAAAACCTTGTAGGTGGATAGAAGTCCACATGTACCAAGGAAGGACCTTGTACGATGGAGGATACCTAGTCGGTGGCTGGCTTTGGAAGCCAATTTTGAAATGTGGTTTGCCATAGAAAGAGCATGATTGATAGTGTGACCCAGGAGTTTGAATGACTGAACTTCCTCAAAAGGTTTGTTGAGAAAGTAGATGGGGGGAGGGTGAAGAGGGATTTGCCAGACCGTCCTTTCAGTGAGATAGTGAAAGTGTGTGATTTGTCAGGATTGAAAGACGTATTTTAAGTTCTTGACCATTTTGTGATTTTGTCATGGTCTGAAGAGAGGGAATAGGCTGCAGCCTGCCTGTCTGAAGGATAAGGGTTGTCACGGCAGAGTGTGGAGTCATTAGCAAATCGATAACGAGGATTTTCCAGAGTCATTTATGAAGATCAGGAATAGGACTGGGCCGAGAACACTGCATTGGGGCACTCCGGCCTTGACAGGGACATGATAGGAAAGGAGCCAAATTATGGAGCCAAATCCGTTGAGAGCCAAATTATGGCTATGAGAGGAAGGGAAGTCAGTAAGCCATGTGTAGAGTTGGCCTTGGATGCCATGGGCAGAGAGTTTGGAGAGTACAGCAGGATTCCAGACTGTATCAAAACCATGAGAAATGTCCAGAGAGATGGCCCTGTTCTCATGTCTGACATTGAGGGCCTCCATCCAGTGTTGGGAAAGTTGAAGCAGCATGTCCAAGGTAGTGACCAGGTCTGAATCCTAATTGGAGATTTGAGATGAGGTTATTGGAGAAAAAGAATGTGATGTTCAACTGTGATGATGGATTCCATGACCTAGCTGATGATTGGAAGTAAGCTGACAAGTTTGTAGTTAAGGGGATCAGTTTTTGTACTTTTTTATGTAATGGGGTGATGCTGGTGATTTCCAAACAGATGGAAGACTACCTCGGGCAAATGACAGAGTGAAATGGGCAGAGAGAGGATGTGCAAGAGCAGCAGAGCATGTTTTTAGGACACATGAGCTGATGCCAAATTTTGACGTTTATAACGGCACTCATGATTTAATATTCACCATTCTTTTACGATGTGAATTGCTATTTTCTCTATTCTGGATTGCGATTACGGCTTGGCAAACATTGAGTGGTCTCTTTGTTTTGTGTTTGCATTCACCGTTTTATTAAAGGAAGCGTTACAAGATCCTGTTTCTGTGCCTGCATATGACATTTCTTTATTTAATAGTTGACACTTATCGGTGAAATTGGAGCTATCGTTTGCTCTCAGCTCTGCTTTAACTGAAATCAGTACAGTGATTGGAGATGTCCTTTGCACAAGAATCGATTTAACAGTCAAGTTAGGGCCTGGGCCATAGTAGTCCTAGTCGTAGTCAAAGCGTGGCCTGAATGGGTTTCTCTCATCTCCCCTTCCTGTTCAGGCTGGAGTTCCCCAAGGCAGTGTTCTGGGCCCTGTGCTTTTTCTGGTCTTCATCAATGATCTCTCTGACTCTCGTGAAAATCTTCTCTATCTCTTTGCTGATGACTCCACTGTCTGCCACTCCTTACCTCATCCCTCAGATCGGCAGTCTGCAACCTCCTCACTCTCTGCAGACCTGGACAAAATCACATACTGGTCAAACAAGTGGAACATGTCTTTCAATCCTGACAAATCTCACACTCTTACTATGCCTCTCCGAAAAGACCGACTGGACAACCCTCCCATCCACTTTTTGAATAATCCTCTCCAAGAAGTTCTGTCACTCAATCTTTTGGGTCTTACTATCTGCCTTGATCTTTCCTGGGAAAACCACATTTCAAATCTGGCCTCCAAAGCCAGTCGCCGACTGGGCATCCTCCATCGTGCGAAGTCCTTCCTTGGCAAACCTGAGCTCCTCAACACATACAAGACTTTCATCCGCAGCTCAATGGAATACTGTTCCCCCCTCTGGGCCGGTGCTCCTGCCTCACACCTAGCTCGGCTTCACGCTGTTGAAACCAAAGCTTTCAGAATCGTTGAAATCTCCCGCGATGAAGCTAACTCCGAGGGCCTTTCACTAATTCACCGCAGGCAGGTTGGTGGTCTTTCTGTCTTCTACCGACTCTTCTCCGGCCTTGCTCCCCCAGCTCTCTCTCTGGGCTCTGTCCCCCAAATATTCCTAGAGGTCGCACAAGATCTGCCTGCAACCCTCTAATGGTTAAACTGCCAAAATCAAGACTATGCTCACCTTCACTCTCTTCAATCCTACTACTCCCTCCAGGTCTTTAAAACATCTGTTCACCACCATCTCTTATCTTCCCCCATCCAAAACCTTGATCTTTTCTACCCCTGCTAATTTCACCCCAGATTCACTTTTTTGAAATACCAACTTCTGTCCTGGAAGTCCTTGGTGTCCTTGTGTTTTATACTTCTCCCACCCCTCCCCCCCCCCCCCCTTCCCACGCCTCCTCCCCCCAAGCCCTCTCCCTCCCACAGATCTCCCGATGTCCCTGCTCTCAAATGTTGTTTGTGTGCTCCCCCTTCTCTCCCCATCTTGTCTACCGCTACCATTATTATATACTTTTTGTGTCTGTTTGATTTTTTGTGTGATAAATGTTAGCTCTTTCATGAGCCTCGATCCTGTATACAAAAAAAAAGAAGTTCTGGACTGCGAAGAAGGAAAGGGCTCCATGTTAGACGTCTCGCATATGAGCCGCCAGGGCCTGAGGATGACACTTCGCACGTGGTGTCACCCCATCCAGACATCAGCTACTCCTATGCCGTATTGGCCAGATCTGACGACAGCACCTCTCGCACAGCCAAATGAATACACCCCAAATGCAACGGACCTGGCAGGCTCCCCGCAGATGGTAAAACGTCCCACACCGAAGGTCACTACAACAACATACAGACGATGGAAAGAAAGTTTCATCACCTATGGAGGAAATCAAGCAAGGCCTCGATAAACTTCAAGATGCCACTAACAACGAAAACCTAATCTAAATGGACCCCACCGATGCTCATTCGGCACTCCAAGTGCATTCAGACACTTGGTCCGAATGAAAAGACCTGTGTGCTCAGGTGCAGACCGTTGAAGATGAGGAAGATGCCTTTCACACTGAGAAGACCCATCTCGGCAACAGTAACTAGACAACTCTTGTATGGTGCTGTTCTCTATTGCGTTCTCATCTTGTGTAATACTGCGCATTGTTATTTGCATATTCTGTATCTATTATCTTATTCTAATATCTACCATCGCTTTCTTTGTCTTGCAGATTGATTGTTCATCGTTGTTGCTAATAAACCTGCATTCAATTGATACATTCTTGTTTATGAACAATCAATCTCCATTTGATCCTTTTGACTTGATGCTGATAATCACAAAATCCTTACAACGCTCGTGCTGATTCTTCACCAATTTTGTCTCAATGTGGACGGGTGTGCAAAATCCTCACGACACAATGAGCAAGTGTTCAACTTCTTCCCAGTTTGTCCTTTGTGTTGTTGAAATAAAACTTCAAACACTTGAGACTGGGCTCAAGTGACTTGTTGACACCCTGGTCGATGGGTCTTTCACTTCGCAATCGCAGTCGATGTCTTCTTCCGCCTCCTTTGTGGTCTTGCACCCTCTGCTCTTTCCGTGCTTTGTGTCTCCCACGAGGTTTCTTATTATTCTCCTCGAACAATAACCAAACTCCCGGCTGTCTGGCCACAGAACCGATCCGAGGCGCTCACCTGTCGAGAGCGAAGGGGTGGGTCTCACGTGTGCAGTGCGCATTCAGTGGTTGCAGATCAACTGTCCTCCGTGGGGTCCCATCCTTCTTTGGACAGACGACCATACTGCTTCAGCATGACCGAGAGGATGCGACCTTTTCGGGACCTCCTAGAACCATGCACCCCCTTCTACTGGGATGCAACACTACAATCCCTATTCGAAGAATCAAAACGACTCATCATATCTGAAGTCGCAAATGGGGTCCGGATCTTTGACAAGGAACGGACAACATGTCTCGCAACTGACTGGTCGAAGGATGGGATTGGCTTCTGGCTCCTCCAAAAACACTGCAGATGCCCTGGTGAAACCCCACAGTGCTGCCCCGATGGCTGGAAAATCACCCTTGCTGGAGGCCGCTTCACCCATGCAGCGGAGTCGCGCTATGCTCCGATAGAGGGTGAAGCTCTAGCAGTGGCGGACAGCCTGGAAAAAGTAAAGTATTTTGTGTTGGGATGCAAGAACCTGATTATTGCCGTCGATCACAAGCCCTTAATCAAGCTTCTTGGTGACAGACGATTAGAGGACATCCATAACACGCGGCTTGCCAACTTGAAAGAAAGGACCCTAGCATATCGTTTCCGAATTATCCACATCCCGGGAAAACGACACTGCGTACCAGATGCGATTTCACGACATCCGTCGGGTGCCAGACCATCGGAACGACTGCCACTGGTGGATGACATTTCCTCCATTATGGATGTGGCCACATCGACTACACTAAGACAGCACACCTTGACTGGGCTGTGGACCACAGATGACGACACTGGCATGGAAATGGCTATTTCTATGGCAGCCATCAAGACACTCGATTCTGTGCGGTCCGTCACTTGGGACGATGTTCGGGACGAAACAGCAAGTGACACTCAGATGCTGCAGTTACTCAATTCTATTGAGCAGGGTCTACCTGCCAGTCGGGACGATTTCCCTGTGTCCATTTTGGAATACTTTCCCTTCCGTGAACACCTCTACACTATTGATGGCATAGTGGTCTACAAGGGGAGGATTATCATCCCACCGAAGCTACGGAAGCTTGTCCTTGAGAATCTTCATGCTGCTCACCAAGGAGTCACGGCTATGACCACCCGGGCCAGCAGCTCGATCTTTTGGCCTGGAATCACTCCCCAGATTCATGAGATGCGCAATCGCTGCTCACACTGCAATCGGATGGCCCCATCGCAACCAAGCGCTCCACCTACAGCCTCAGCTGAACCTGCCTACCCTTTCCAGTACGTTTGTTCAGATTACTTTCATCACAAGGGTCGGAGTTATTTGGTCACCGTTGATCGTTACTCTAATTGGCCAATCATTCAGCTAACAACTGGCGGGGCACAAGGCCTAGTGAAATGTCTGCGGTCGAACTTCGCCACTTATGGTATCCCCGACGAATTGGCATCTGACTGTGGGCCAGAATTCACGGCACATGACACCCAAGACTTCTTGCGTCGGTGGGGCGTTAACCATCGGTTGTCATCCACTGCCTTCCCACACAGCAACTGTCGTGCCGAGATCGCAGTCAAAACATCGAAAAGAATGATCACCGATAACACTGGTTCCAATGGTGAACTAGACACTGATCGGTTCCAACGTGCAATACTCCATTACCGGAATGCACCGGATCAGGACACTAGGTTGTCTCCAGCCATGATCATCTTCAAGAGGCCAGTCAAGGACTTCATACCCGTAATCCCAGGCAGATACTTGCCATCGGACACCTGGCGGGAAACACGCAACAATCGTGAGGAAGCTTTGCGCATTCGGCATGCCAGGGAGATCGAAAGACTCTCTGAACACACGACAAAACTACCTCCACTGGCCGTCGGGGACCATGTCCGGATCCAGAACCAGACCGGCCTGGAACCACGAAAATGGGACCGGACCAGAACCGTGATTGAGGTAAAACAATTCGATCAATACGTTGTCAAGGTGGATGGCTCCGGAAGAATCACTCTCCGGAATCGTAAGTTCCTGCGACGTTTTACGCCTTTCAGCATGACAACTCCCACTACGACTGGCAAAAGTGGCATGCTGCCAACCGTTATGCCAAGTGTTATGCCAATCGTACCGAAATACTTAATGTCTGGTACCCAACCCATCGCCGCTCCAAGAGTCTGTCTCAATCCTGTTACCACTCCCCAGAAGGGTGAACCCCAACATGTCATTGCGCCGGGCTTACCATCACAGACACTCCGCTCCACCACCGCGATGACACCACCCGCGAGAGTCGCTAACCAACCACATGTGCAGACCACCGCCACACCTCCACGGTCACTGCCTATTTCTGCCCCCTTGACGGTTCGGGTGATGATGGACCAGCTGGAGGGGACTCCGGCGTCGGACAGGGCGATAGTGAACCACCCACCGGAGACTCCCACAATGGACCAGGAAATTACGAACTGCCCTCAGAGGACTCCGACGATTGATCGGGTGGTGACGGGCCGCCCGAAGCGAATTATCAAACCACCAGCCCGATTCAATTCAGAAGAATATCAATTATAAACTCATGTGATCCTTTTTCTCGGTCTCCAGTTTCGTTCTATTCTTTGTCACAATTGAACGTTTTTGGGAAAGGGAGATAGACAACTCTTGTATGGTGCTGTTCTCTATTGCGTTCTCATCTTGTGTAATACTGCGCATTGTTATTTGCATATTCTGTATCTATTATCTTATTCTAATATCTACCATCGCTTTCTTTGTCTTGCAGATTGATTGTTCATCGTTGTTGCTAATAAACCTGCATTCAATTGATACATTCTTGTTTAGTAACTATGACAATGCAAGGGTGTTATCGCTCAGACGTTAGATAAGATGCACACCATGGCTCTATAAACCAGATCAAGTGCCTCTAGAGTTAGATGATTAGGGCTCTACTTGGAGCCACAAGTCAACAAGATCTTCAGGGTCATCTTCATCTTTCAGTGCCCGGGCCCAGGCTCAAGCTTCAGCTGCCACCTTAGCTCAATATGTGGCCTACGAAGAGATCGTCACCAAAAGCAAGGCCGAGCTGAAAGGGGAACAAGCAAAACCCATGGCCGGGCTGAAAATGGAACAAGCAACGGCAAAAGCTGACCTGTGGATACTCTGAGCCCGCCATACGGCAGTTGTTGAGAAAGCACACTCCAACGCATTCCTGTAGGCCAAACAAGAAGAAAGGTGGCATGTCCTCCTGACCTGATGCCAAGTCAGCTAACGATCATGTAGCAGTTTACATGTATATTATGTATATCTCACAAAGTTGTGGATGGATTGGGATTAAACTTGGTGGTCACGTTAGTTGCGTGACAAGGAAGAATTGATTCAATTATTTGTGAAAATCCGGATCCAAATCCGACAATTTTTAATTACAGACACCACCAAAGGTGGATGGATGGACGTTATTTTTTCACCCCTGCCTGTACGTTTGTGAACAGGATATCTCAAAAAGTTGTGGATGGATTTGGACGAAACTTATTGGACAGGTTGGCTGTCTGACAAGGAAGAATCAATTCAATTTTGGTGAAGATCTGAATCTGGATTCGGATATGAGAATTATTTAAGTTTTTAAGTGATTCTTCACCATTGAGAGATGGTGCCAAAAACGATACATAGCAGGATATCTTAAAAGGTGATGGACGGATTTGGACGAAACTTGTTGGACAGGTTAGGTGTCTGACAAGCAAGAATCGATTCAAATTTGGTGAAGATCTGAATATGGATTCGGATATGAGAATTATTTAATTTTTTAAGCGATTCTTCACCATTGAGAGATTGTGCCAAAAACGATACATAGCAGGATATCTTAAAAGGTGATGGACGGATTTGGACGAAACTTGTTGGACAGGTTAGGTGTCTGACAAGAAAGAATCGATTCAAATTTGGTGAAGATCTGAATATGGATTCGGATATGAGAATTATTTAATTTTTAAAGCGATTCTTCACCATTGAGAGATGGTGCCAAAAACGATACATAGCAGGATATCTCATAAAGTTGTGGACGAGTTATGACAAAACTCAGTGGATGAGTTGGTTAGGTGACAAGAGCAAGCTGATTCGATTTCGGTTCAGGTGTAGTAGATCCAGATCCGGCCTTATCAGTGGGATAAAAAAAACATGGACCACCAGCTGCCTGGGGCCTTTGACTACACAACAGCTGATAAGCATGTACCATGATGTTTTTAATGAAGTCCGTCGTAAAGGCACAGCTGGACAGACATGAGGCAGATGGTCACTGCCCCTGTGACCGAACCGGCAGACTGGATAAATAACATGATCATCGTGAAAAAGCCTGAGAACCGGAGAATTTGCATAGATCCAAAGCGGCGTAGGTCGTCCCTGTTTATTTGTCCATCACACCCTGGAACATGTCATATTTACAATCGCCATGCCATACATTTACATTGCCAAACATAAACTTCTGGGAGTATGCGAGAGAGCTCTTCGCTGCCTATACACCGCCCTAAAAAGGAGAGTTTTCCGCGGGTCCTTGCTAATATTTATTAAGAGGGAGATGTTACGGATGTTTGTTAGCTTATTCCATAACACCGCCGAGTGGATGACCATGACATGGCTATACTGTGCACATGTACCTTCGGGTCAGATGTGCCAGACGGACGACATGCCTAACTTGAACGAACAGAACACCGGCTCCGCGTCCTGTTATATGAGCGGCTGAAACAATCTCTGATTCTACTACGCATTATACCGCCATGAATTACAACAGTGATTGAAACAATGAATCTGCTGTGTAAGGTACAGTTGCTAAGCAGTATATATTCACTTTTCTTATTTCTTTGGTTATTAATTTTAATTGTGTTTAACAAAAGGAATTTTGTAATTGTTCTATTCAGAATAAGTCTTCGAGTTTATTTCGCTCTAATTGAGCGTCAAACACTGATAGTGATAGTGATACTATCAGTGATAGTGATACTGATAGTGATAGTGATATAGTTGTTAGACAAAACCAGCGTTTTGACGACGTGAAGAGTTGTCGTTTCTCGGTTTTCTTTTCATCCACATTTTATATTTTCAACCATTATCGGAATACCCGTATATGTTTGAAAATTTACAACATTATAAAACATTCAAGTGTGGGTTGTCAGCAAGTATTCCGCGCGACGTGATTACGTCAGCTTTGGACGTTTTACTTTCCGGCCGGCGTGGCGACGTAATGCGAGGATTATCGGCAGTCAGCTGATCGGATCGGTCCGACGGCGTCGGTAGTGAAGGATAAACAAGTACTCGCCAACAGTCAGTCGTGAGGTGGATGGGAAAGCAAAGACGTGCAACACGAGACTACACGGGTGTGTGGAGCCGATAGAGAGAAAAACAACGAAGTCGAAGGTAATCACGTCTTGTCGGTCGAAAACGGGTGAACACATCTCCGTCATAACTCATTGTCTCAGTCTGTGCAGTTTCATGGTGTTTGTGTCGTACACTCACTCGTGTGTGTGTGTGTGTGTGTGTGTGTGTGTGTGTGTGTGTGTGTGTGTGTGTGTGTGTGTGTGTGTGTGTGTGTGTGTGTGTGTGTGTGTGTGTGTGTGTGTGTGTGTATGTATGTATGTATGTATGTGTGTGTGTATGTATGTATGTGTATGTATGTATGTATGTGTGTGTGTGTGTATGTATGTATGTGTATATATATATATATATATATATATATGGTAATGTCAGAGTTTACGGGCGTAAACTCAAAAATTTCTAAAAAGTAATTTTATTCAGTTAAAAACAATAATTACACATGATACATACTAGCAATAAGGGTTATTAAATGTTGGAAGGACTTAGCCCCAGGAACAGTCTGCCTCCAAATAAATTCATGCAGGTATGAGGTGAATAGCGCATCCGAGGTACCAAACTGACGGCGAATCTTGCGCTTGGCTCCTCATCCACATGTTTTCCACATTCTGTGTGTGGACGTCTTGATCCAGCGGGTTGACGAAGTTCTCCTGTTGTGTGATTGTGCTGTGCGTGTAGATACCATGTGCCCAGTCATCAACATTGTTGTAGGCGCGCCAGCCATCAGTGATAATGTGAGAACCTGGAAGGATCCATTGGAGGGTGAGGTCGCGCAGAGTCTGCTCGGTGCGATCAGGAACAATCACAAGAAAGCATTTGTGAGCCGCGTTCGATACCACCGAACACCCAATGACCTTCTCGCCATTGGCCTCGGTGGTATTTTCGGTGGAAAAACTTACTTTCATACACCTCAACAACGATAGGCTCACCAGTTCTTTCATCAATGCCACCAATTTCTGATGGGTTTGTCTCAAGAAATTGTTCACACACCTTACGGTGGAAGTTTGCCCAGTCAACGACGGTCTTAGTTTTATCACATGACGCCTCTCTGGCTATAGCTTTCTGTGGATAGTCATAGGCCCAACAGTAACTGATGATAAGAAGATTGTGGAGGGATAGGTGGCTGCCTTCAAACCAACTGCCTTGACGAATGCTTTGTCGAGTCTTACAGGTAGAGCAGTACCATGTCTTCCCGTCTGATACATCACCACGAGTAATAAAACCACAATGGACATTACATCGAGGGCAAATACAATAATTCTTGATGAGTCTGCGACGTGCACACCACTTAATAATGTCAGGTATTAGAGCCAAAGAAGTGATATTATGATCCTCCGCGACCATAGCGTTATCATCTAAAATTTCATCTTGTGGCACAATAAAACGAGGAGCTGGGGGACGACCGCCTGCCATAACTGAGTGCTCAAACTGAACGGATCAATATTTAAAAAAAAATTAATCGTTTTTAATCAAGTAAAACAAATAAAATTACTTTTTAGAAATTTTTGAGTTTATGCCCGTAAACTCCGACATTACTATATAACTGTGAGAAATAGAAACTCCACAGTACGAGCAGGGCGTCTTATTTGCATTAAATAAAAAATCGGGAGATTAAATCAGACGCGGATGTAGCTTCAGGACGTCGATCTTTAATTTTCGACAAGCTTTCGACCAACAAAGGTCTTCTGCTTAGTCGTCCCCAAGTTCAGCAGAAGTATATCATATATATATATATATATATATATATATATATATATATATATATATATATATATATATATATATATATATATATTGTTGTGGATATGAGGATTGTGTTTTTTTATTGTTGTAAAAATATCGCCCTCCTTCCTCCAGTTGTGTATAAAGGTCAAAAGGGCGCCCCGTAATTAGGTCATAAACAATCACGTTAGCCAATCATAGATTCCCTGCTTGTTGGTAGTTTATTTCCTTATTTTATGTAGGTTAAGGCTGTGTCTTCCATTAATTGACACTCCATTGCACCGAATTCAAACAGATAGATCCCCTTTCATTCCCATTCCCAAAGCCCTTCCTGCCAACTGCATTCGCCGCAGCTGCTGGGCGGTTTTCACCGCGACTCCATTAGCCACGAGGTGGACTTGGAGAAGAAGGGGGAGGAGCCGCCGAATCCAGGGCGTGCCCGCCCATCGTCATCAAGGGTGGAGCCAGAGAGCCCATGCCGACCAATCAGGGCCGAGGCGAGCTCACTGATGGGCGTGTTCTGGAGGCCGGCGGCTTGATCGCCCGCGGCGTTATAAAAAGCGCGCGCGGAAGCCTTTGACAGGAGTGCCAAGAAAGGTTGCGTTAAAGAGAGAGGTTGCGTTAAAGAGAGAAGTCCAAAAAGGTTCCAAGAAAGAGATGAGTCCTGAGAAAGCACACGACGTCCCCACGGCAGCACGGAGAGCGAACCATTGACACAAGGGGGCGAACCATCTTCGAACCATCGAAGAGTGAACCATCTTCCTCATCATCATCTTCTGAGTCGCTTGTGGTAGGTTCTTTGTTTGGGTTTTTGCATTGTTCACCTCCCATGCAAGTGCAGCCTTCTGTGCACAAGTGCAAGTGCAAGTGCAGCAAGTGCAGTTCTAAGAGTTGCGCCAGGGACGGCAGATGAGTAAGGAATCCCCACGTTGAGTCCCCAGAGAGTCCACCACCACCGGCTTAGAGTCCACCACCACCAGCTTGGAGACCACGCAGTTTCGACCCGCTGCGACGCGAGAGCCAGATTGCGGTGGCATCGGTGGCCGTCGAGGTCCAGCCCGACGTCACGTGCGGGATCAAGCTCCAGCTCTGGTTCCCGTTGGACCTTCCTCTCCTTCCACCGAATCGTTCCTGCCTTCATTCCCCATTCGTGTGAGTTTGCTCGTAGTCTGTTTTGTGTGTCTTGTCCTGGGTTAAGTAAGACTGTTTATAGGTAAGCTAGAGTTTCACTGTGTCCTTCTGGTCCGTCCCTCTTTCCGCCTTTATTTTATTATCCTTCCTTCTCCTTGGTTTCTTTTGGTTGTAAATAATAATAAATCATATTCGTATTCCCTACCTCTTGTCTTCTTCTTCTTCACATCCGTCGTCTTTGTCTTTTCCAAATTGAATACCTGTGGCGTGATTTTGGCCAACGTTTCAGGATCGGGTTAGTCTTGATAACAGTTCGTGCTGCGGTTGCTAGGACGTGCCCGTACGTGGCGTACCCGTAACCGTACCGTACCCGGAACCGTACCCGTACCGTACCCGTACCCGTGACATGCCCGTAATGAATATGTACAAAATATAAATATGTATGTACTACAATCGATCGTACCTTACAACAATCAACACAGATTGCAACGTCAAATAAATGAATACGCTCTCAAATGTGCCGTCCGAGGCAGCGTCTGCTCGCCACGTTCAGCGTCACTATGACTATCCGTAAGTCCGGAAGTGACGTCCTCATTTGACTGTCCGGAAGGTCGCATATCGCAGTTACGATGAATCGCAAATTAGTTTTAATTAGTTTTAAAACATAGTGTTACATATTTATGTGAATGTATGTGAATTACCATTCAGGTCTTTGCTTATCCGTGTGTAGTATATTAAGTTGTTGTGTAGTTGTTGTGGTTGGAGGGTCAGGAGCCCTTCTGAGGGAGTGGCCGGAAACGGAAGTGACCGGAAACGGAAGAGAAAAGACACGAGGAAAAAGGACGGGGATTATTCTTCCTCGCCCCGCTCCGACAAAAGGTGGAATCGACCTTGCGCTGCGTGGAGAAGCGGCGTTCCGAAGCCTGTCTGGCGAGAGGAATTACCGGGGAGTGTACCTGCCCGGTGGAGGCGTCAAGTTGACGTGGGGCCGTGCATCGAACCCGCGTCTGGCCTCGTTCGCGGCACCGTCCAAACAGACGCGTGCGGGTCGCACGTTGGGGGCCTAACGCGCCTTGCAAGCGGCGTGGGGTTTGGCTTGCTCTACCGTATCCGCTTCGCGTGGCCACGAGGGGCTGCAGCCTCGGTGCCTGGTACGATACCTGCCCGGTGGAAAACGTCCACCCGGGGTTCGTTCAACCGCCCGAGAGCGGCGACGGCGACCATCATCTTGGTCAGGAGGGGCCCAGAGACATTGTGCGGGACCGAGACCAAAAGGGTGTCGTGAGTACTCACCGGGACACACATGTATAAGATGGCCATCTTACTCATAGGGAATTGATTGTGGCTGGGGAATTGTTGATGGTAGTGTATTGTTGATTGCTCGGGGAAAATCTCCGTGGTTGTGTCCTTGAAATATTGTTGATGGTTGTGTATTGTTGATTGCTCGGGGAAAATCTCCGTGGTTGGGTCATTGAAATTGTATGGTATCATTATCATTGGAAATATATCCTTGAACATCAGGTGTCTCCTGGGTGAAATTCATATTGATTGCGTGGCGAAAGCGCATATATAATACAGCTTGCTGGCGGAGTTCCTCTCACGGTCCGGGGGTCACCGAGACCAGGTATTCACCGAGGGGACCCCGTAACAGAATTGGGGGCTCGTCCGGGATTTAAAATTGTATAAAATAATAAAATAATAATTTTTTATTAATTAAAATTTATTAATTAATTATTAATTGGTAAATTTTTTTTTTTGAGAAATTGGGGTAAAGTCTTGGGTGGAGGTTAACAGGTGTTAACGATAGGCACCATGGCGTTTGTGGCACAGAACTTTGGGGTAACCCCGAGTGAGGCACAGTTCCGAGCGTTGCTAAAGTCGGACCTCTTGAAATTGGCCAAACATTTTAACTTGGAGGTCCGAACTAATTTGAGGAAGGCAGAGTTGCAGGCCACGGTGATACAATCTATGGTGGGATTAGGAACATGGGACGAGTTAGCCTGGGAGTGGCTACCCGAAGAACCAGAAGACGTTGAGCTCCGGAAACTGGAGTTGCAATTACGGAGCCAGGAACGGATTAAAGAAGAAGAAAGGAAAGCAGAAGCGAGGAGAGAAGAGAAACAAGCAGAGGAAAGGAGAGTGGAACGAGAACTCCAGGAAAGGTTAGAAGACAAAAAAGCAGAGGAAAGGAGAGTGGAACGAGAACTCCAGGAAAGGTTGGAAGAGAAAACAGCACAAGAAAGAACCGAGGAAAGGAGAGTGGAAAGAGAACTCCAGGAAAGAAGAGAAAAGGAACAAGCAGAGGAAAGGAGAGCTGCAAGGGACCTCGAAGCAGAGGAGAGAAAAGCGGAAAGGGAATTAAAGGAACGTGACATGGAGCTTCAGCAAGAAATCAAATTCAAGGAGCTGGAGTTAAGGAGAGAACGGGGAGAGGCACCACCCTTGCTGACGGGGTCGACACCTAACCAGAAAACCTGGGATGTGGGCAGACATGTGAGGCTGGTTCCACCGTTCAGTGAAAAAGAAGTCGCGAAATTTTTTCCACACTTTGAGAAAGTGGCTCGACAATTAAACTGGCCGGAGGAGGCATGGACCATACTCGTGCAAAGTGTGCTGGTGGGGAAAGCTCAGGAAATTTATTCGGCGCTACCAATGGACCAATGTGCAGATTATGCGGTACTGAAGAAGCACATCCTCAAAGCCTATGAGTTGGTTCCGGCAGCTTACAGGCAAAAATTCAGGAACGCCAGGAAGAGGGAGAGTGAGACCCATGTGGAGTTTGCCAGAGTGAAAGAAAACATGTTTGATCGGTGGTGTGAGTCAAAAGGAGTCGGGAAAGACTTCGAGACATTGCGGGACTTGATCCTGGTGGAGGAATTCCAGCAGTGTGTCCACGAGGACATCAAAGTGTACCTGCAGGAAAAGAAGGTACCAAAGTTGTGGGACGCAGCCACCATGGCAGATGATTATGCCTTAACCCACCGAATAGGGGTCCACGAACCTAACTCCTCGCCTAGATCTCCGCAGGGGAGGTGGGGAACAGCAGGTGCGGAGAACGACCATACATGGCGGCGGCCTCGAGATGATTATGGGGACAACTATGATACCCCACCGGTTCGAAATCAGAGGGATGCGGGCCCAAGACAAACTTATAGTTCGGGGGGGCCGAGGCAGACCCCGAGTTTTTCCTCCGGGCCTACTTGCGTGTTTTGCAAGAAACCTGGACACTTGATGTCCAGTTGTTACCTCATGAAAAGGGACAACCCAGAGCGGAGTCCGACTATTACAACTCCGAATGCGATGGCTAGCGTAAGAAATCGCCATCAAAAGGGTTACCAACCATTTATTTCAGAGGGGTTTGTGTCACTGGATGGAGCCTCGACTAACCGGAGACCGGTTAGGATATTGAGGGACACAGGGGCCCATCAATCTTTAATGCTTGAAGGCATTTTGCCATGGTCCGAGGAGACGGCAACGGGGGATAGTGTTCGTTTACAGGGGATCGGGGGTGGTGTTAGTGCTCCCCTTCAGGTCATCCAGTTGGAGTCCGATTTGGTGTCAGGACCGGTCACCGTCGGTTTACAAGCCACGCTTCCTGTAGAGGGTGTATCTGTGGTTATCGGGAATGATTTGGCCGGGGGTCAAGTTTATGGTAACCTGAGGGTTGGTAAAGAGCCCAGCAGGGAAAATAACACCACACCAGCTCGGGATGGCGACAAAAGTGCCAAGTTATTTGTAGGGGGACTGAACTTCAAAACAGAGGAAGAAGTTCTGACCTCTGTCTTCAACAGATATGGGCCGCTGGTGGAAGTGCGGTTGGTAAGAGACTGGGAAACGCAACAGTCAAGAGGGTTCGGCTTTGTCACGTTTGCCAGCACAAAAGACGCCAGAGAGGCAGAGAAGAATTGGAATGGCAAGGATTTGGAGGGTCGGACCATAACAGTAGGGAAGGCATTTCGTAGGCGTCGAGAGGTCTACAGGAGAGGACAACTGGGCGGTAGTTTTGGTAGTGGCCGAGAAGGAGACCGCTATTCATGGGACGACAGGGACCAGTGGTCCCACCCTAATTATTAGAGAAGTTCTGAGAAGTTGAAGCACTGAAGGCGGCGGAGCCGCCGAGCCAAGATTCCTACACGAATTAACCGTGAACGCCGTTCCTAAAGGCGTCCATGTAGTGAACTTTCATGCACGGACTAACCGTGAACTCCACGTTCCTCAAGGCGCCCATGTAGAGAACTTTCCTGCACGGACTAACCGTGAACTCCGCGTTCCTAAAGGCATCCATGTAGTGAATACTCGGCTTGGCCTCCCGGAAAAAGTGCTATCGAGTTGCTTAACTTTGGATCTTGGATCAACCCCTTAACCTTCATTCCCAAGAAACTGACGGTCAAAGCCAGAGGGTCATGAGATGGAGTTTGATTTGGCAGGGACAAGGTCGTTGTTGGTACTTAGTCCAGAGGGAGTAATCTGGAGGGGTTGTGGTGAAATTTTGGTTGCTTTATTTTTAAGTGATAACTGTGCCCGGGGGGAACGGATAATGTGGGGGGGGTTGAGTTATCTGGTTTGTTTCTCCAAATTGGCCGGCAAAGAAAGTTTTCGCTGGGTTCAAACTTTCTTTCTTGAAGGGGGGGAGTGTTACATATTTATGTGAATGTATGTGAATTACCATTCAG
>NC_136261.1:270046250-270119367 GCF_964187855.1 Myxine glutinosa | reverse complement strand
GAATCGGTCCGCCCTTCTTGTTGGGTGCGGGGGGTTTACCAGGCTCCGCCCTTGACGAGGAGCTGACAGGGAGCCCCTTCGTGGTAACCCCGTGGAGCGCATGGTCATGGCGGCTAACCGAGCTGGTGGGAGGACGCACACTCCCCCCGCGCGCCGTGGTTGTAGTTGTTGTTGTAGCTGTAGTTGTTGTTGTTGTTGTTGTTTGGGGAAGAAGATGGAAGGAGGTATGGGAAGGTCCTAAACTCACTACTGGTGCCATATAATCACATTCTGGTGCAACGAAGAGTCATAATTAATGGAAAGGAGTCCTTAACTGACATAGACTAAGAATAACTAGCAAGATGTCCGAAAATTGTCTACGTGAGATGCGGTGGACCTGGGCACGACATTTAATGGGGGAAAAGGGGAAGGTCGGTTCTACAGAGTGTTGTTTACAGACAATGGGACTAGGGAATGGGGGATTGGGGATAGTTGGGGAGTATTGGGGAAATAGGGGAATATTTACAAGCGGATATGGAGGCCAAATTCCATATTCGCAACAATATGTATGTGTATATATATATATATATATGTATGTGTATATATATATATATATTGTTACAGACGCGGTTGTGGATGTTGGTTTACCGAGCGGTTTGGTATGACCGCGTCTGCACGTTTACCCGATTATACTCGAACGTTGCCGAGTCGCGCTACGCTAAATCAATTGAGGAAAAGGACACAACGGCTGGGTTAAAATGACACGACACCAAGGGTTCAGTTCTCAAGACCTCCGGAGGAGGTTATAATATTGCGGAAGGTCAGATTACAGGGATGAGAGAGACAGCATAGTAAGGTAGGCACTTAATTACGGTCTTATAATAGCCCCGACAGACGACAGATAAACAGGACAAAACTGACTCACACGGGGATTGATGGCAAGGAAAGGCGGGTTGGTCGATGGCTCAAGGTGCACTCTTGGCTCAGGGACAGAATCGACCCGGTCCGGTCCAAAGATGCGGGGAGGTATTCAGCGCTCGGAGGTGGCAACTTCTCTCTCCAAGCTGGGGGCGCATCTGATCTCACATCCGGTAAGTCGCTGCGTATATCCGGCGGGGAGTGACACGCCCTCGGCTCGTTAGCTCCGCCCCAGATGGAATCGGCCCGTTGCTTCTCATTGGGTGCGGGGGTTACCGGCTCCGCCCTTGACGAGGGGCCGACAGGCAGCCCCTTCGTGGTAACCCCGTCGGTGCACATGGGTAATGGCGGCTAACCGAGCCGGTGAGGACGCACACTCCCCGCGCGCGCCGTTGTTGTAGTTGTTGTAGTTGTTGTTGTAGTTGTTGTTGTTGTTGTTGTAGTTGTTGTTTGGGGAAGAAGATGGGAGGAGGTATGGGAAGGTCCTAAACTCACTACTGGTGCCATATAATCACATTCTGGTGCAACGAAGAGTCAGAATTAATGGAAACGAGTCCTTAACTGACATAGACTAAGAATAACTAGCAAGATGTCCGAAAGTTGTCTACGTGAGATGCGGTGGACCTGGGCACGACATTTAATGGGGGAAAAAGGGGAAGGTCGGTTCTACAGAGTGTTGTTTACAGACAATGGGACTAGGGAATGGGGGATTGGGGATAGTTGGGGAGTATTGGGGAAATAGGGGAATATTTACAAGCGGATATGGAGGCCAAATGCCATATCCGCAACATTGCACCCTTCTCTACCCTCGGGGCGTCCCGACCCGATAAATTTTTACCTATTTTAGTGTGGCACTCAGATGTAGTTCCCTCTACTATTAACTCTACCCTGAGTGCGACAGTTTTACAGATATTCACAAATGAGTAAATATGTCCCCCTGCGACGTTGCACCCTTCTCCTCACAGAAACACACCCACAGGATAACCGAATTGCGGAAAGAATTCGCAAACTAAACATACAGCCGGTAGGGAGCATTATTTACAAGACTACGCTGCTATTTACACTACGATCCAGGACCTGTTTTTGGAGGAACACATGCAGATGTTATGCATAGAGAGAGCACGCATGCCAGCATCGATACACCAACCCACGAGTGCTCTGTGGCCTTACGGCCTTTAATAATGTGCAGAGCACCCCTTCCCAGCACCAAAAGCACCACCGCATCACACAGTCAGCACCATCCGGTGCACCAATAAAATGTTTAGTAATCACGGTGTGGTGTCGCAGCCGGCCGATGTTCTGCCGCTGGTCTTGCCTTCGTGTGGTGCACTTGGCCTTCTTACTTCTTTCAAAAATAAAGAAAGGCGCCAACCGCGTCCATTTCTTTATTGTGGCCGTCAAGGGGGCCAACTATTAGTGGTTCACCTGTTTGGCATAGGTGCCACGTTGACCCATAGGTCCATCCACGGGTGGTGCTTGGCCGCATAAGAACTGCGGTCCATGGTGGGTGGCCACAAACATTGCGGTCCATATGGTGTATCGATCCAGGCAGCAAGCAGCGAAAGTGCAGGCCCACAACTGCGAAGCCAGCACCTCTCTCTCCTCTCTCTCTCTGCCCCAAAGCCAGATCCTCGGAGGTGGGAGACAAAAGAAGCAGACAAGTGAGTAAGGTGGTAAGGGCGCAAAAGTGCACGCAACACAAGGTAATGCACACTAGGGGCACATGGGAACCAGGTGAGACAGGTACGTTCCTACCGTACGCTCCCCCCCCCCCACCAGGTAACCTACATGGCCCCTCCCTTACCCCTTACTGTATCCACAAAACACAACACTACCCATAAACATCTACTTTACTAATCAACAAACGTCCCTACTGTCTTCCCCGTTCCTCCCATATACCAAATTCGTCTTCTCTCCCTCCTAACCAATCAAATTTGCCATTTCCAACTCTCATCACAATTTGCCATCTTCAACTGAACATCAAAATTTGCCATTACCAATTCATCATCAGTCCCTCCTAGGGAGGGAGAGATGGAATCACCCCAATGTCTCATCCACGTCGTGATGCGTCTCACCAATCCTCACAGCAATTTCATTTCCTGCAACAAAACAAAGAAAACACAGGTGTGGAGTCATCATCATCACCACAGGTAAGTGGCTGCGTATAGTGCGACAGGTTCATCAATCCTAACTATTTCCTAAATGACTTTAACAACTTTACATTACCCGGGGTCTTTCCCTGCCAATCCATTGGCCAACTTACACTATGGGTTCTAAAAACCAATTCCCATTGACCAAACTGTGGTGCTTTTCAATTTGGGGTCTCGCTCCCCCGATTCATCTCCCGGTGCCCTCGCACAATTTCTGGGCTGTGGCGTGTACCTCTCCCAGCGGGTCTACCCACCTGCACACCTCCACCACTGCAGTTGCCTCCGAGCTTACCTGCTCCTTACCCTAACCTAACTACCTGGGGAAGGCCCTCTGGCGCTCTCCCCACTCGGTGCCCTCTCTGGCACTGGGCTACCCGGGTCCGTCCTCCGGATCCTCGGGCCCCACTGACACTAACGGCTCCCAGAGCCCACCTGCGGCCTCACCTGGCCGACATCCTCACAGTGGTGGAGTGCCCAACCAACTACACACACTAACAGGCTACACGCCCAGCCATTTCCACAACACTAATGCACCCATCCACAATACCATTCTGCAACCGCACCACAAATGCCAATATCCAACCACAATTTACCTATACCCTCTACCTAACACTTACACTACCCGCCCCGGGTATCCGTGATGGGGGTCCACTCTTCCCCCATCCACACCTTTGCACCATGCACACCACTCCGTACCACTTACTCCAACTCTCTCCACACCACTCATTCTCTGCTCCATATATTCCACACACCTGTGCTCTCACACCTGGTGCCACCTGCACCCTTCTCTCCCCAAGCGCATTCGCGCTGATCCACACACTCACTACTCACACACTGCTCCACACACCTGTCCAGTTCTCATCCACACGGCATCATCTCATCTATCTACTCCCCTCTGAAACTCGCGCTTCCCAGTCGTCCCTTTAAACTATTGCGCTCCCACGTCATTATCATCCACACTAATCTATCTGCGTCCCCACTACAGGTATCAGTCACTAACTAATCTTAACGTCACCTAATGTCATCTTCGCTAGATCCCTACAATATAACCTAACCCACCCGGGCTAGTTTTCACTGCCATACACCCCATATACTATAGCTCCTTTGCCCCACTATGGGAAGGGTGGCAGGGATGCCCCCCATACCCACCGGGCCCATCGCTCATCAATCCCCCAGTCCTCTGGCACTAATAAGCCCCCCTTATTCAGAGGTACTGGGTCCCGCCTCGGCATCTAAAGCCGAGGCAATCCACGGGGGCGCCTGCTCGCCGGTGTAAGGTCTTATCCGGTCGGCGTGGACGATCCGAGGGAGGGCTCGTGGCCCCATTTTGATCTTAATGACCACGTCACAGATTTGCGACAGGACGACTCCTGGGCCTTGCCAGGGGGAGGTGAGCTTTGGGCACCTTCCCTTCCGCCTCCGGGGATTAAAGAACCAAATCTTCATCCCCGGAGCGTATTGACTCCCCTGGCTCCGGTCGTCGTACCTGCGCTTCATCTTTTCCCCCGCCAGATGGAGTTGGCGGCGGGCGAAGGCATGGACTAGCTCCATGCCTTCCTCTAGGTGACGTGCGTACCCCTCCCTCGGCGGGTTAACCACGGTGTCTGGCACGGGACCGCATAGCAAGTCGGCGGGAGCCCGTAACTCCCGCCCATACATAAGCAACGCTGGACTGCATGCGGTGGCCCCGTGCTGGCTGGTTCGGTAGGCCATTAGCAAATAAGGGAGATGTTCGTCCCAGTCATCCTGACGGGTGGCGGTGAACAGTGCCAGTTGTTGGATTAGAGTTCGGTTAAATCTTTCCACCATCCCGTCAGATTGAGGTCTTAAAGGCGTTGTTCTGGTTTTCCGAATTGACAGGAGACTGCACACATCTTTTAGCAATTTGCTCTCAAAATTTCGTCCCTGGTCGGTGTGCAACTCCTGTGGAATCCCATGCCGGCACACAAATCCTTCCACGAAGGCCTGCGCTACCACCCCTGCTTCTTGGTTGGGGAGGGCGTAGGCCTCCGGCCACTTGGTGAAATAGTCCATTACAACGAGGATATACTTATTACCTTGGCGGGTGCGGGGCAGCGGTCCTAGAATATCCATAGCCACCCGCTCAAGGGGGGCCCCCACCTGATGTAATTGAAGGGGGGCCCTCATCCTCCGTGCTGGTCCCTTTTTGGCAGAACAGGCGTCGCATCTCCGACACCAGTCCTGTATGTCGCGCCCCATATTCACCCAATAGAACCTCCGGCGGACCCGAGATATTGTCTTTGTCCTGCCCAAATGGCCGCCGGAGCGGGTACCATGCACCTGTTGCAATATGACGTTCTTGAATTTGTCAGGGACTATCACCAGCCAGGAAGTTCTATCAGAGGGAACCTCCACCCACTTGCGATACAAGATGTTGCCTTTCAATTCCAGGGTCTGCCACTGAGCCCAATACGCCTTTGTTTGCGCCCCGAGGGGAGTGACCTCTTCCCCCTTTGGTCTTTGCCCCAATTTGACCCATTGGAACACCGGCCCCAGAACAGGATCCTCCTGCTGGGCCGTGCTCCAAGCCAACTCCGCTCAGCGTCGATCGGAGATCTTGCGAGATCTTGGAGACGGCGGCAGGGATTTTCGAAGCTCCACACGGTCGCCACGTTTTTCGAAGTTAAGTCTGTTCACAATTGTATTTTGTCGAAACTGTATTTATCTTTCGGTGTGTGAAGTTATTGTGTGCAACTTTGGTTGTTTCTCGGTGTTTATCTTTCATAAATTGATCGTCTGATTGCCGTGTCGTGTCTTGAGGCCTTGTACAGTGTGCACTGTACAACCTTGAGGCTTTGTTTTTCTCTCAGCGGTCCGTCTTTTGTGATCCAATAACTTTCGTTCTCTGTATTCCCAGTCTTTTCACCCATAGCCTACTTCCTTGTGTAAATCTCAACTCAAAAAAAAAAAAAAAAAAAAAAAAAAAAACATTTTCCTTCTCTGTTCTCATTCGTTTATTCATTCTTATTCGTTCGTTCGTTCTTCGACCACGTGTTTCTCCCCCATTTCCCCAGATAGTTTTCACTCATTAACCTTCAATGTTTACACTTTCCCCTCAAGTTATGTATTCCGTCATATTTTATAACACCTTTTTCTTCTTCTTCTTTAAAAGGCTGCTTTCGACTTGCTCACCAAATCAATTCATCCCAAAAAAAATATCCATCTCCTATAGTGCCTTTTTTCTACATTCCCTAAACTCTCCTGCACTCCATCCTCCATCCAGCGTCCTTAAACGTATTTTTAACTCGAAGGTCACAAGAAACTCATTTTGCAATAAATGTTCGTTTCCCATAAATCGTACACTTTCAAAAATCCAATCTCACCCCTCCCCTCCAAATCTTCCCCATAACCCCTCCCCTCCAAATCTTCCCCATAACCCCTCCCCTCCAAATCTTCCCCATCACCCCTCCCCTCCAAATCTTCCCCATCACCCATCCCTTTCAAATCTCCCCCCTTGCCCCCTCCCTCCTAAACTACCCCCTCACCCCTCCCCGCCAAGACGCCCCCTCGCCCCTCCCCTCCTAGACTCCTGCCTCACCCCTCCCCTCCAAATCTCCCCCATATCCCATCCCTTTCAAATCCCTCCCCTTGCCCCTTCCCTCCCAAACTCCCCCCTCACCCCTCCCCTTCAAATCTCCCCACCCTCATTGCTTCTCAATTTCCCCCCTCTCACTGCCCCTCCTCAAAGCGTCCTCCCCGCTTCTTCCCCCTTCAAACTCTCACCTCCATCTCCCCCAACCTTCTGCCTCGCTCTTCCCCCTCCTCAAATAACACCTCATTGTGGCTCACCCAATCACCATCAAACCTTTTGTCCGCCCCATCCTTCCCTTTCTCCGAGCTATTCTGAAATCTCTGACACACCTTCAACAGCTCTCCCTACCTCTTCCACCTCTTCCACATCTTACCCTACCCCTCCTCCCCCCTGTTCTGTATCTGATGCTCCCCCTTCCTCTTCATTAACGGTATGGACCTCAAACATCCGGGGCCTTCGTTCAAACTTAACTGATCTCTCCATACAGGTTGCTTCTGTCAAACCAGACGTGATCTGCTTAACAGAAACTTTCCTCCTTTATGATGTCTCTGATTCCATAGTATCTCTCCCGGGCTACTCCCTCCTCCGGTATGATAGACCTGAGCCTCGTCCTGGAGGCGGGGTTGCTATCTTTATCAAAAACTCTCTTCCTCACTCGCCCTGCACTGCACTCTCTCCACCTCACCCCCAGGAATACCTCTGGCTACGGCTTCCCCTTCGCTCCCACCTCTTGTTCATATGTGTGTTGTACCGTCCACCAAACAGTGATGACTCAATCTACATCTCGCTGTCTGATGATATGGACCAACTTCTATCTACTCATCCCAACTCTCTCTTCCTCATATGTGGTGATTTCAACTGTCATCATGCCAGTTGGCTGGGTGTGGGTACCTCTCTCACCAGCCATGGCTCCTCAGCAAAGGACTTCTGCGACTCACTGGGACTGACACAATCTGTCAATTTCCCGACCCGGATCTCAGTCAACGGAACATCTTCTCTTCTGGACTTGGTTATGACTAACTTCCCTGAAAATGTCTGCTGCTCTTCTTCTGCTCCGATCGGATCATCTGATCATGTCCTTGTTAAAGTGGACATCTCTCTGACCATCCTCAGGGAGCCTGCTCAGCGTCGACGAGTCTGGCATTTCACTCAGGCCAACTGGCACGGTCTTCAAGCAGCCATCAATCATCTGGACTGGTCTCCCATCTCTACCACCTCTGACATCAACTCATCCTGGGAATTCTTCCAAAGTAAATTGCTCTCTCTCATGCACAGATTTATCCCATCTCGTCTTCAGTTGTCATACCCTTCCTCCCGTCCATGGTACACGGAATCTTGTGGTGAGGCTGTTGCCCAGAAACAACTTGCCTTCGTCTCCTGGAAAGCAAATCCAACGGAAGGAAATCTCATTTCCTTTCACAAAGCCCGAAACAAGTGTGTGTCCACCCTCAGGAGAGCCAGGAAACAATATCTCTCCGTTCTCAAGACCGAACTCTCTTATCTGTCTCCCTCTTCCAAATCCTGGTGGCGTCTGGTCAAATCCGTTTCTGGTGTTTGTTCCCCCTCCATCCCCTCCCTTACCTCAAACGGCTACACAGCTGACTCCGCACGTGAAAAAGCTGAATGCCTCAACTCTGTGTTTGCCTCTAAATCTTGTGTCCCAAACCCATCCCTCTCTGTACCCACCATACCCAGTCGTACCCTGCTGCTCCTGGACTCCGTGTCCTTTCCTCCTGACAAGGTGGAAAAGTTTCTGTCAACCCTCGACTCTGATTCTGCAACTGGACCCGACGGCATCAGCCCACGGGTCCTAAAATCCTGCTCTGCTGCTCTGTCTCACCCTCTCTCTGTTCTCTTCACCCTCTCTTTTGCTCAAGGTCAACTGCCATCTGCTTGGAAATCAGCCAACATCACCGCTTTGCACAAAAAAGGTGCAAAAACAGATCCTAGCAACTACAGACCAATCAGCCTTCTCCCAATTATCAGCAAAGTCATGGAATCCATCATTGCTTCGGATATGAAATCTTTCCTCTTCTCCAATGGCTTGATCTCTGATCATCAATTTGGTTTCAGACCAGGTCACTCTACTCTGGACATGCTGCTTCTGCTGTCTCAACAATGGATGGAGGTCCTCAATGCCAAACAGGAAATTAGAGCTGTCTCCCTCGACATATCACGTGCCTTCGACACGGTCTGGCACCCCGCTCTGCTCACCAAACTCTCCTCCTTTGGTATCCATGGAAATCTCCACGCATGGCTGGCGGACTTCCTCTCTAGTCGTCGTCAACGTGTGGCCCTGAATGGGTTTCTCTCATCTCCTCTTCCTGTTCAGGCTGGAGTTCCCCAAGGCAGTGTTCTGGGCCCCGTGCTTTTTCTGGTCTTCATCAATGATCTCTCTGACTCTCTCGAAAATCCTCTCTATCTCTTTGCTGATGACTCCACTCTCTGCCGCTCCATTCCTCTTCCCTCAGATCGGCAGTCTGCTGCCTCCTCACTCTCTGAAGACCTGGACAAAATCACAGACTGGTCAAACAAGTGGAACATGTCTTTCAATCCTGACAAATCTCACACTCTTACTATGTCTCTCCGAAAAGATCGACTGGACAACCCTCCCATCTACTTTCTCAACAATCCTCTCCAAGAAGTTCTGTCGCTCAAGATTTTGGGTCTCACTATCTGCCATGATCTTTCTTGGGAAAACCACATTTCCAAGCTGGCCTCCAAAGCCAGTCGTCGACTGGGCATCCTCCGTCGTGCGAAGTCCTTCCTCGGCACACCTGAGCTCCTCACCACATACAAGGCTTTCATCCGCAGCTCAATGGAATACTGTTCTCCCCTATGGGCCGGTGCTCCTGCCTCACACCTAGCTCGGCTTCACGCTGTTGAAACCAAAGCTTTCAGAATTATTGGAATCTCCCGCGATGAAGCTATCTCTGAGGGCCTTTCACTCACTCACCGCAGGCAGGTAGGTGGTCTTTCTGTCTTCTACCGACTCCTGTCCGGCCTTGCACCCCCAGCTCTCTCTGTGCTCTGTCCCCCAAATATTCCTACAGGTCGCACAAGATCTGCCAGCAACCCTCTGATGGTTAAACTGCCGAAATCTCGGCTCTCTGCTCACCTTCACTCTTTCATTCCTCTTTTCTCCCGCCTCTGGAACAAACTCCCTCACTCCCTTCAATCCCACTCCTCCCTCCAGGTCTTTAAAACAGCTGTTCACCACCATCTCTTATCTTCCCCCATCCAAAACCTTGATCTTTTCTACCCCCGCTAATTCACCCCAGATCCACCTTGTTTGAAATTCCAACTTCTTTCCTGGAAGTCCTGGCAGTGTCCATATGTTTTATACCTCTCCCACCGCCCCCTTCCCACGCCCCCCCCCCCCCCCCAAGCCCTCGCCCTCTCTCAGATCTCTCGATGTCTCCATGTCTCTCGGTCACTGCTCTCAAATGTTGTGTTTGTGTCCTTCCCCCTCTCTCCCCATCTTGTCTACCGCTCCCTATGTTATATGTTTTATGTGTCGGTTTGTCTTTCTGTGTGATTAATGTTCGCTCTTTCACGAGCCTCGACCTTGTATACAAAAAAAAAAAAAAAAAAAAAAAAAAAAAAAAAAAAAAAAAAAAAAAAAAAAAAAAAAAAAAAAAAAAAAAAAAAAAAAAAAAAAAACTCTCCAAATTCTTCGTCCACGGTTAGTGGCAAAATTGGCCCTCTCACCCGGGTTGCCCGGACAACGAGGGTCGGGTCCGAATCGCCCAATTGTTCCCTCTCCTCGTGTCTCGCACAAAATTTGCAGTTTTCCCCCAGACAAGGACGCCGAGAGAGTGCGTCCGCATTACCATGGGCCTTCCCGGCCCTATGGGCCACATCAAAATCGTACTGCTGCAACTTTTCCAACCACCTTGCAATTTGGCCCTCTGGTTCCTTGAACCGAAGGAGCCATTGCAAGGAGGAATGGTCAGTTCTAACCAAAAATTTCCGCCCGTACAAGTACGGGTGGAAATGGTTCATGGCAGCCAGCATCGCCAATAACTCTTTGCGAGTGACGCAATAATTTCGCTCGGGCCTACTTAAGGCCCGACTATAATAACCAATCACTCTCTCCACGCCCTCCTGTGTCTGGGACAAAACTGCGCCCAATCCTTCCTGGCTCGCATCCGTGTCCAGGGTAAATGCCCCGTTGCTAGTGGGGTACGCTAGAAGGGGGGCGGATGTCAGACACCCCTTCAATTTTTGGAAGGCCTCGTGGCACTCCCGTGTCCAATTAAATCGCGTCCCCTTCTCCGTAAGCCGGTGGAGGGGACGGGCCAACTCCGCAAATTTCGCCACAAAGCGCCGGTAGTAGGAGCAGAGTCCCAAAAATCCCCGCACCTCTTTGATGGTACGTGGTGCGGGCCACTCCTCTACCGCTTTAATTTTGTCTGGGTCCGTTTTTACCCCCTCGCGGCCGATCACGTGACCTAGATAGGCCACCTCTCTTGCAAACAAAGTGCACTTACTCGGGTTCAGCTTCAACCCTGCCTGTCTGAGGCACCCGAACACCTGGTCCAAATTAGCTACTGCCTGGGGGAACGTTTGGGCATGTACCAGGACGTCATCCAGGTACACCAGGCATGATTGCCATGGCATGCCGCCCAGTACATGCTCCATCAATCTTTCAAAGGTGGCGGGGGCGTTACACAAACCAAACGGCATCACAGTAAACTGATACAGTCCCTTACCTGTGGAAAATGCCGTTTTCTCCTTCCCTGCCCTATCCATTTCCACCTGCCAATACCCACTCTTGAGGTCCAAAGTCGAGAACCAATTTGAGCCCGCAACGGCATCGAGGGTGTCATCAATCCTTGGCAGGGGATATGAGTCCTTGAGTGTCACGTTGTTTAGCTGGCGATAGTCCACGCAGAACCGCGTGGTCCCATCCTTCTTTTTGACCAGCACAACAGGTGACATCCAAGGACTTCCCGAGGGCTCGATCACGCCTGCGTCGAGCATTTTTTCAACCTGCTCGTCAGCTTCCGCCCTCTTGCTCCAAGGGAGCCGTCGGGCGGCCTGACGAATAGGCCGGGCCTCACCGGTGTGGATCTGATGTTTCACCAGGCCCGTACGTCCAATATCCTCGGTGGACAGGGAGAAGAGGTCCAAATGGGACCCAACCAGTTTGTGTAAGGCCTCCCTCTGGGTACCTCCCAACTCTACGCTACTACGATTTACCATCTCACAAATGGGATCGGGCCAATTCCTACTTGTTATTGAAGGCTCCCCCCGGGGTCGGCTCGGCTGGACGTTCTCGCCCCTCACTGTCGCGACTTCCTCAACTGGGGTGCAGCCAGCTACCCTCGTGCCCCTTACTATAGTGCGTGGTTCTGTACTCATATTTATTACTCGGACGGCCACTATCGGTCCGTCCGTTTTTACAAGGGTGCGGCCCACGATTAAACCCGGTATGGACTGCGCTGCCACCGGTTCGACCAGGCCGCAGGACTCCTGCCACGTTGGGCGAGCTGCCCACCGGGCCGGCACTATCGCCTCGGCCCTTGGGGGGATGGTCACGGCCTCGGAAGCCTCCAGCTCCGCTCTCTCGGCCGTGCTCACTCCCCCTAACGGCAGCTCTTCTACTCCCACCTGCAGGATCCCCCGGCACAAGTCGATTTTACAGCCGCTGGCAGTCAACAGGTCCAACCCTATTAAACATGGGTCGCACACCTCCGCCACCCAAACATCTATCTCCCTCCTTACCGACCCTAACTTGAGGGTCACAGAACCACGCCCTATGATCGGGGCCGTTACCCCGGTAGCAAGCTGCAAACTATAATTTTGCAGGCGCTGGATCTTATCCCAGCCACCTGCGCTCGAATCAAGGACCACAGGGCTGATGATCGTGGCGCTAGCTCCTGTGTCCACTACGGCGTCTACCCCCACGCCGGCAATTTTGCATCTAATTGTCAGGCTACCGGTTCCAATTTGGCCACAATAAATGACCTGTCGCGTCAATGAGGGCTCTCCTCCATCCTCTGCTGCCGAACACCGCCCTACGTGCCCGACACCTTCTAGTTTCCCGGGGTCTGGCGGGGGGGGGGGTGTCTGGGGTCGGCTAACCCGCTCCCCCCTGGGCGGAGTTGAGGACCTCAACCGCCGGGGATCATCCCGGCGCGTGGCTCGACAGTGCCGCGCCAGGTGACCCAGACGGTTGCAAGTATAGCACCTCACCTGGTAAGGTGCTTGTCTCCGGAATTCCAAATTTCCCCCCCTGTAGGTCCGAATTGGATTACCCGCTCGTGGTCCACCGCGGGCCACCTCTGGGGCCGCCTGCCATGGTCCAGGTCCCGCCAGGCGCTGGTCCACCAGCCTCCGGACCATGCCCGCCAGGTCAGGACCCACGTCGGGGGCGGGCCCCCTAAGGGGTCCGCCCTCCATCGGGGGTCCCACCTGGTGGACCGCCATTGCGAGACGCTCGCCCCCCCCGGGCCAGGGGCCTCGCTGCTTCCCAACGGGCCGCAGCGTCAGCCGCCTGGCTCAGAGTCTGCGGGCGCCACATGGCGAGCTGTTGCCGGAGCTCAATGTCCGGGAGGGCCTGGATAAAATGGTCCAGCGCCAGGCTTTCCCGGGAATCCGCTGCCATGCTAGCATGTGCGATCCCCACTGCGCGGCGAATGTCGTGGGCAAGTTCCCCGATGGCTTCCTGGGGCTTGCGTTTTCGCAGCGCGAGCTGAGCTTTAACAAGCTCGCTCTGCTGTTCTATGCCGAATCGATTAATTAGGGCGTCGCGGAGGGCTGGCAGGGTGAGAGCACCCGCTGGTAATGCCGTCAGCACCTCCGCCGCCGCGCCGCGCAATGCGGCCACCAGGTGTACTCCACCTTCGTCCTCACCCCAACCGTTGCCCTTACACACACAGTCAAACTGCGCCAGGTACGCGCGTAGATCACTCTTGCCGTCATACGGCGCGAGTGGGACCTTGTGGGACCACCTCGCATGCGAGTCGTTGCCCGCCTGCCGGACCCCGTGCGTCGCCCCTTGCGGGGTCAGCGCGGGGCCGAACCGGCCGGGCCCCCACAGTACATTACCCCCAAGGGGCTCTCGTGCCTCCCCGGTCCCTCCAACAACTACCCCTGTTGGTGTCGATGCATGGGTCACACCTCCGCAACCCGCTACCCATTCCATACCACCACAACCTTGCTCACCCACACCTCGCACCTCTCGTTCCATACCCTCCGGACCAGCCATACACCTCACTCGTGGCCTCTCACGAACATCCGGGTCTATCTCGACCCCCAAGCTTATTAAATCCCCTGGCGCATCATACGCACGACCATATTGGTCACCACTTACACCGGGTCCTCTTTCTCTTCGCTTCTCCTCCATCACCTGCGAATCCCTCATCCGGTTAATGAGCACATCATCACGATCCGAACACAGACTTTGGACCAATTCTTTTACTTCCTCCTTTATCTCTTTCGTATCCTCTCTCCGTCGCTTCTTAATTTCGCTCACCCCTTCTTCCACTTCTTCTAATTTCTGCTTCACCTCCTTCATCTCTTCGTGCGCCCCTTTAAGTTCTTCCTCTAACTCCACTTTATTTTTTTCTATGTGCTCCCGCACCTCCCGCTCTTTAACCTCCATCACCTCTACCACCTTGTCCATTTTCCTCGTCAGGTCCTCATGTACCGTCTGACACTCTTTTTTAATTACCCCTACGTCCTTTTTCATCTCCTTCTGTGTCGATTTTAAACCCTCTATTACCGCTGTGTTCTTCTTTACCTGGTCCCCCAACTCCTTTTGTCCCACTGTCAGTTGTTCTACTCCCAGCGTCAGGTCCTCTATGCCCCCTTGCAATTTTACAGTCCCCTTTCTCACCTCCTTCTCCATGCGCTCCTTACAGTGCCTCACCTCCTCGCGCACTCCTCCGACCTCCTCACTCACACCTCTTCTGATCTCTTCTCCCATCACTTGCATCTCCTGTCCAGATGCCACTTATCTGCTCCATTTCCTCCCTGTGAGCATCCAGTTTGGTTTCTACCCCGATTTTTACCTCCTCTATCTGCTCTCCCATTTGTTTAATTTATCTGGCGGATTGCTCCCCTATCTCCCGCAATTTGTCCTCCATCCTGTTTTCTAACCCCATTAACCCATTTTTCATCCCCTCTATCTGATTCTCCTGGGCAGCCATTCTATTTTCCACCCCCGTTAACCCATGTTTCACCTCTTTTATCCCGTTGTCTAACGCCTCACCGGTACCCCTCACTTCGTCCCCCATGACCCCCATTTGGTTTCCCATTACCCCCAATTGGTTTCCCATTACCCCCATTTGGCCCTCCAATCGCTCACTCTGAGCATCCATCCGGTTCCCCATTACCCCCATCATTCTGCTTTCCATTTCTTCGCTATTCTTGTCCATAAGGGCCTTCATTTGTAGGAAAAAAAAGGTTCAAATCCACCAGGGGCGCTGCCACGGTCGCGGGCGCGGTCGCCGTGACCAGCGAGGCGCCATTTTGTGCGTCTGCTACCCTCGCTGCTTCGCTCTCCTCACGTCCCTCAATTTGGTCCTGGACCGACCCTGCCTCACTCTCCTCTACCGGACCCCAGCCGACTTGGTCTGCCATAGCGCGACTTTCAAAATTCGGGTTTTTATATTTTGTAAAACACAATCAAATTTCGCCGTTATAATTTCGAGCGCGGGAAACGCGCTCCGGATCGAATTCTACCTCCCAACACCAATTGTTACCCTAGTGGTACAATTGGTGTTCCAAAATTTGGGCCTAATAAATTTAGTCCCAGGTCCGAATCCGACACTCCTGACACCAATTGTTACAGACGCGGTTGTGGATGTTGGTTTACCGAGCGGTTTGGTATGACCGCGTCTGCACGTTTACCCGATTATACTCGAACGTTGCCGAGTCGCGCTACGCTAAATCAATTGAGGAAAAGGACACAACGGCTGGGTTAAAATGACACGACACCAAGGGTTCAGTTCTCAAGACCTCCGGAGGAGGTTATAATATTGCGGAAGGTCAGATTACAGGGATGAGAGAGACAGCATAGTAAGGTAGGCACTTAATTACGGTCTTATAATAGCCCTGACAGACGACAGATAAACAGGACAAAACTGACTCACACGGGGATTGATGGCAAGGAAAGGCGGGTTGGTCGATGGCTCAAGGTGCACTCTTGGCTCAGGGACAGAATCGACCCGGTCCGGTCCAAAGATGCGGGGAGGTATTCAGCGCTCGGAGGTGGCAACTTCTCTCTCCAAGCTGGGGGCGCATCTGATCTCACATCCGGTAAGTCGCTGCGTATATCCGGCGGGGAGTGACACGCCCTCGGCTCGTTAGCTCCGCCCCAGATGGAATCGGCCCGTTGCTTCTCATTGGGTGCGGGGGTTACCGGCTCCGCCCTTGACGAGGGGCCGACAGGCAGCCCCTTCGTGGTAACCCCGTCGGTGCACATGGGTAATGGCGGCTAACCGAGCCGGTGAGGACGCACACTCCCCGCGCGCGCCGTTGTTGTAGTTGTTGTAGTTGTTGTTGTAGTTGTTGTTGTTGTTGTTGTAGTTGTTGTTTGGGGAAGAAGATGGGAGGAGGTATGGGAAGGTCCTAAACTCACTACTGGTGCCATATAATCACATTCTGGTGCAACGAAGAGTCAGAATTAATGGAAACGAGTCCTTAACTGACATAGACTAAGAATAACTAGCAAGATGTCCGAAAGTTGTCTACGTGAGATGCGGTGGACCTGGGCACGACATTTAATGGGGGAAAAAGGGGAAGGTCGGTTCTACAGAGTGTTGTTTACAGACAATGGGACTAGGGAATGGGGGATTGGGGATAGTTGGGGAGTATTGGGGAAATAGGGGAATATTTACAAGCGGATATGGAGGCCAAATGCCATATCCGCAACAATATGTATGTGTATATATATATATATATATATATATATATATATATATATATATATATATGTATGTGTATATATATATATATATATATATATATATATATATATATATATATGTGTATATATATATATATATATATATATATATATATATATATGTATGTGTATATATATATATATATATATATGTATGTGTATATATATATATATATATATATATATGTGTATATATATATATATATATATATGTATGTGTATATATATATATATATATTGTTACAGACGTGGCTTAGATGTTAGTTTACCGAGCGGTTTTGGTATGACCACGTCTGCACAAGTTACCGATTATACTCGACGTTGACGAAGCCGCGCCACGCTGGCTCAATAAGAAAAAGAAGACACCCGGCTGGGTTATAAAATGACGACACCAGGGATACGGTTCTCAAGACCTCCGGAGGAGATTATATTCGTTACGGAAAAGGTTAGATTACAGGGGCTAGAGGTACAACATAGAAAGACAAGCACTTGGACACAATCTTATATTATTCCCCAACAGACGACAGGCAAACGGGACAACGGCTGACTCACACGGGGGTTGATGGAAAGGACAGGCGGGTAGCGATGGCTCCAGGTGCACCTGTGCTCAAAGGTTAGAATCGACCCGGTCCGGTCCAGAGATGCGGGGAGGTCTCGTCGCAGCGCTCAGAGGTGACGTTCTTTCTCAGGCGGGTTCTCTTCCTCTCAGCGGTCGTAGGCAAGGCAACGTTCTTTCTCCAGCTGGGGGCGCATCTCACGTCACATCCGGCGCGTGGCCGCGTATATCCGGCGGGGAGTGACACGCCCTCGGCTCGTTAGCCCCGCCTCGTGGAATCGGCACGTTGCTTCTCATTGGGTGCGTGCGGGGGGGGTTTACCAGGCTCCGCCCTTGACGAGGAGCTGACAAGGAGCCCCTTCGTGGTAACCCCGTGGAGCGCATGGTCTGGAGCGCATCGTCTGGAGCGCATCGTCGATGGCGGCGAACCGAGCCAGTGGGAGGACGCACACTCCCCCCCGCGCAGCGCCGTGCCCCTCTGTTGTTGTAGACGGGGAAGAAGATGGGAGGAGGTATGGGAAAGGTCCTAAACTCACTACTGATGCCATATAATCACATTCTGGTGCAACGAAGAGTCATAATTAATGGAGACGAGGCCTTAACTGACATAGAATAAGAATAACTAGGAAGATGTCCGAAAGTTGTCTACGTGTGGTGCGGTGGACCTGGGCACGACATTTAATGGGGGAATAAGGGGAAGGTCGGCTCTACTGATTGTTATTTACATGCAATGGGACTAGGGAATGGGGATTGGGGAAAGTTGGGGAGTATTGGAGAAAATAGGGGAATATTTACAAGCGGATATGGAGGCCAAATTCCATATTCGCAACAATATATATGTGTATATATATATATATATATATATATGTGTGTATATATATATATATGTATGTGTATATATATATATATATATATATATATATATATATATATATATATATATATATATATATATATATATATATATATATATATACAGTGGAACCTTGACTTACGAGTTTAATTCGTTCTGTGACCGAGCTCGTAACTCAAATTGCTCGTATCTCAAATCAAATTTCCCCATTGAAATGCATTGAAATGCTATTAATCCGTTCCAGCCCGCCAAAAACCACACCAATTTTTTTTTAAATATACAGTATATATAAAAATATCTCGCGCTTTATATTTCACCTGTATGCAGCATACAAGTTGGCAGGATGGCCTGGACTGGAGGTACGCACACTTGACTCCAAACTGTCCAGCCTGGGTTTGAATCCCGACCCAGCTATAACCTGTCATGGGTGAATCACAGGCAGGGTGATTCATCAATGTGTGTACCGCTAAACTGGGCGCCCCGTTTGCGTCCCATTAGTTGTTGGATGTTAAGGATCTCACCGTGTTTTCCACAAAGAGAAAGCGAGCTATCGCCGGCACTCTGAACAAGTTGTGGCCTGGCATGCTCTTCTCCTCTGCCGTTATATACGTCCTCCTCGACACCTCGCTCATGTTTTTCGACGATTGCGTGTTTTATATCCAAGCACATCATCCTCTTCTTCTTCTCAGTACCGTGTTTTCCACAAAGAGAAGGCGAGCTATCGCCGGCACTCTAAACAAGTTGACGGCAGAGATACTGTACTTGCACGGCAAGATAACCACGTGACCAGAACCCACCTGGCGGCGTAAACTCAAAATAACCAACATGCGAAAACAAAAATGCAGCGCTATACGACAGAGATACTGTACTTGCACGGCAAGATAACCACGTGACCAGAACCCACCTGGCGGCGTAAACTCAAAATAACCAACATGCGAAAACAAAAATGCAGCGCTATACGACAGAGATACTGTACTTGCACGGCAAGATAACCACGTGACCGGGTGGCGAAAGCTCGTAACTCGGATCTCGGCTCGCATCTCAAAGCAATAAACCGCCCGAGTGACGGCTCGTATCTCGAAAAACTCGTAAGTTGGGGCACTCGTAAGTCAAGGTTCCACTGTATATATATATATATATGTATGTGTATATATATATATATATATATATATATATATATATATATATGTATGTGTATATATATATATATATATATATATATATATATATATATATATGTATGTGTATATATATATATATATATATATATATTGTTACTGATCGCGGTTTAGATGTTATGATGGGCCGAGCGGATGGTCCAACCGCGACCGTTACAGGATCCCCGACTCACCCGATTCCACCCAAACGTTGGCCGGATCGCACCGCAGCTGCTCAATGAGGGAAAAGACTAAAACGACGAATGCAAAGAGGAAAACGAAGGCAAAGAAAGGTTTGGAAATACTACTGAATTTATTGACTATTTACACACATAAGCAAAAAGAAAGCAGTCACGTTTATTTACAAGCACATAAGACGCAGGTGACACAGTGAAATCTTTAGCTTACATACACAAGCTTAATTAACCCAGGACAGAACAAACAGAACAAACTCACGTACACAAGAAGGGTGGAAAGGCAGGAGGTGGATGGCTGGAGGGAGAGGGAGGTCCAAGGGGGTCCTGCAGCTCAACCGGCACGTTTAGCAGCCGCCGTTCCTTTACGGCCCTGCTCCAAACCGCCGTTCAGGCCCCCAAGCTGCTGTTGTGGCTGCTGTGGACGTCGCGTGCTTTGCCAGGCCTTGTCCGACTCGTCTGGTCCAAACCCTCAACTCGTTCTTGGTCCACTCACTCTTTACCACCGACTTCTCCCCGCAACCAACGCAACCAACTGACCACCACCACCGACTCCTCACCGCAACCAACGCAACCAACTGACCACCGACTCCACTGACTGACTCCTCACGACTCTCTCCCTTGACGACCAACTCACGACTCACTTGCGTGCGCGCCTTTTATAGCGCCTCCGGCGATTAAGCCGCCGGCCTTTTGGACACGCCCATCGGGGTGCTCACCTCGGCCCTGGTTGGTCGCGCGACCCTCTGGCTCCGCCCTTGATGACGACGGGCGGGCACGCCTTTCTTCTCCGATTCGAGCACATGTTCAATGGTGGTTTTGGAGGGGAGGTAATTGGGAATCGAGGCCCGGCAATGACGGAAGGGGATGTAAAAGGAAATGGAGATTTTGGGGATGGGAAGGAAAGGGGATCTATTCTCTTTCACTGGTGCAATGGAGTACTTCAATTAATCGGAGACACAGCCTTACTCTAAAACACAGAATAAGAGATAACTATCAAACAGGTGTATTCTATTATTTGGCTGATGTGTATGCTTGTGGACTAATTATGGGATGCCCTTTCACCTTTACACAGCTCCGGAGGTAGGGGGGCGCAGAATAAACAATAATAATAATAATACAGCACACAATCAAAAAAATACAGTCCTCATCTCCGCAACACTGCACCCTCCTCCTCTTAGGCACGTCCCGGGCCTACAACTTTTATTTAGTGTGACACGTCGGTGTAGTTCCCTCTACTTTTAACCTGACCCTGAGTGCGACAGTTTTAAAACATAATTACATGTGTCCCGCTGCTCCATTGCACCCTGCCTAACAGACTTACGCCCACAGTTAACCGAATTGCGGAATGGTCTTCAAACTATACACTGACGGTGGGAAGCATTATTTACAATGACGCTATTTTTATTTACAAAACTAACCCAGGACCTGTAATTGTTCTTTCTGGGGGGGAGACAGTCTGCTCTGCATCGACGCACCATGAACGCACCCAAAAACGCACCAATACAAGCACCCAAGCACCAATCGGTGCAGTCACCATTGTTCAAGAGTGTTCAACAAAAATAAATTCAACAACCCCTAACCCTGCAGGTGGTCTCTTGCTCTTCGGCTCCCTCTGCTGGTTATTATTATTTGGTCTTCCAGATGTTGTCATTCTTTTGCTTTGCTTACTGGCGGCCTATTTGTATTAAAACTTGCACCCAATGTGTCCTTTTTATTTATTTTATTTATGGCCCACAGGGCCGACTAGTGTGGTTCACCTGTGGGGCATCGGTGCCCTGTGGCCAAGGTCCGCCAGCAAGATTTCGGGCCCTCATGGCCGGTTCCAGCAGAGGGGCCATGCCCCAACCCATGGGGTCCATAAGTGGTGCTCGGCCACAGGCATGTGGTCCATAATGTGGTGCATCGATGCAGACAGCTGGTTCTGGGAATTTCGGGCGCACAATGGAGGACTCACGCACGCTCCCCTCGGCACCCAATGGCGCACAGGTCATGTGGGAGACAAAAGGGGAAAGACAAATGAGCGAGGGGTAAGGTCACAAGGGTACACATCAATAAGGCAATGCAAGGCGAAATGCGTACGGAGGGTGAAGTGAGAAAGCTCGTCCCTACCGTACGTCACCCCCCTGTCACCTACACTACCCTTGCCCTTACCCCATATGTACAAAAATCTACACATTACCAATCCGTCGCTACCGTCACGTCTTCCCCTTATTTCCCCTATACCAAATTCGTCGCCACAATCCCTCGACTTCAAAATTTGCCATCACCAATTCATCATCAATCCTCATAAGGAGGGAGAGATGGAATTACGCACAATGTCACACCCACGTCATGATGTGTCTCACAATCCAAAACATTTGCATCAAATATAATTAAACATGGCATGGTGTGGAGTTCCTGTCACCTCAGGTGAGTGGATGCAGATGGTGCGAGGAGACTTCATCCTAACTACTTTCTAAATGACATTAACACACTTTACACTACCCGGGGTCTCTCCCTGCCAATCCATTGGCCAACTTACACTATGGGTTCTAATAACCAATTCCCATTGACCAAACTGTGGTGCTTCTCAATTTGGGGTCTCACTCCCCCGATTCATCTCCCGGTGCCCTCGCACAATTTCTGGGCTGCGACGTGTAGCTCTCCCAGCAGGTCTACCCACCTGCACACCTCCACCACTGTAGTTGCCACCCGAGCTTACCTGCTCCTCACCCTAACCTATCTAACTGGGGAAGGCCCTCTCCTGGCTCTGTCACCCCTTGGTGCCCTCTGGCACTGGGCTATCCGGGTCCGTCCTCCGGATCCTCGGGCCCCATCCACAACAACTACTACCGGCTCCCAGAGCCCACCTGCGGCCTCACCTGGCCGACATCCTCACAGTGGTGGAGTGCCCAACCAACTACTCACACTAACAGGCTACACGCCCAGCCATTTCCACAACACTAATGCACCCATCCAAAGACCATTCTTTCACCCGCACCACAGATGCCAATAACCAACCACAATTTACCTATACCCTCTACCTAACACTTACACTACCCGCCCCGGGTATCCGTGATGGGGGTCCACTCTTCCCCCATTCACACCTTCGCACCATCCACTCCACTCCACAATTTCCACCATACTCACTCCACGACCATCCATTCCAATACTCCATTTATTCCACACTACCATTCTCCATACCTGCTGTTGCACACCTGTGCCCTCACACCTGGTGCCACCTGCACCCTCCTTTCTTCCTGGACCATTTGGTCATCACAATACACATCATCATCACTCACTCATACACTGCTCCATACACCTGTTCAGTTGCACACCTGTGCAATCACACCTGTTCAATCCTCAAACATACGGCATCATCTCATCTAACTACTCCCCTCTGAAACTTGCGCTTCCCAGGCGTCCCTTTAAACTATTGCGCTCCCACGTCATTATCATCCACACTAAACTACCTGCGTCCCCACTACAGGTATCAGTCACTAACTAAACTTAACGTTACCTAATGTCATCTTCACTAGATCCCTATCAATATCCTAACCCACCCGGGCTAGTTTTCACTGCCATACACCCCATAATCTATAGCGCATTTGCCCCCCACTCCTGTGAGGGATGGTGGATTTGCCATCCCACCACATCGGGGAGGTCCTACTATCAATTTCGCTCGTCCAAATTCCAACCAATTCAAAAATTTTCCATTTACTGCCAATTCTACCCACTATTATAAATTTCGTATCAGATCACTACTATCATCATCACCCGTCTACTTATTACATCCTCTCGGTGCGCCAATTCACGTCTACAGCCCGGCTTCGTACAGCCGAGCAATGAACGCGGGTCGTTTTGTGCCAGCGGCTGGATACGTCCCGCATTCGGGGCAGGGACGGGGGCTTACCCGGGCCGAGATCCCACGCACCACCTCGGCGTGGAGCCATCCAATGTCCCGATCTCGACCTGCTGGCACGTCTCAATAGAAAGTGGTCGCCATGACGACCCTTCCTATCGGGCTGCCCGCTCCGCCTAGTGGAGCCCGGACGCGGCCGTTCCACGCGAGGCCCAGCGTGGATCGCGCACGGCGGTCCTTTCGAAACCGCCGTGGTTCGGATCCCCGCTGGTCCTCGCGGCACGCGAAGCCCGGCACGCACCGAGGGCCCGATTCGGCTATAAGTCGTTCTAACCTCTAACCCGGTTACCGTCGATGCTTCACCTGCATGCTTACAAGCATACGCTACCCCTTTCTTCCTCATACATCCAGCCGTCTCCCTGCTCTTGGTCGTACCTTCTCTAACACACCCAGGTACACTCATTCCACTCACAGCCTTGGTCATACACCTGACCACCGAACACCTTGGCACACATTCGTCGCTCGCACACCTCACCAACACACCTCTTCGCGCCCCTTCCTCGGTCACCTCCTCTGTGACAATCACAGGTGTGCTCTCATTCGCACACCCAACCACGTGCCTCACGACCAACTCAAGTGTGCATTCCCACACACGCTCTACCATTCCAGGTGTGCATCCTTCCATTCCAGGTGTACATCCTCGCTCACCTGTCATAACCAACTCACGCTCCGTTTCACTCTCACTACTTTCACCTCCATTCTTGACAGCGCACTCACCCTTACTCTCGACAGCGCACTCTTGCCTCATGCACCCGTCCGTTACACACCTTTCTCGCGCACACTCTTCCGCACATTCTCCCGTTACACCCTCTGTAACACTCACCACAGGCGTGCATTCTCCCTTACTCTTGACAGCATGCGCTTTCCCCATGCACCCGTCCGTTACACACCTTTCTCGCGCATCCTCTTGCGCACACTTTTTCGTTACTTCCTCCGTAACACTCACCACACCGCGCTTCCCTGTGCTCCCTCGCATACGCGCTTCGACCAACTCACTCCTCGGCGTGCACTTTTTCCTCACACACCCCATGGTCGGACATTCTCGCACACCTCTTTTTTCGCACACCAGACCTGTCGCACACTTCACCAACGGCCTTTCACGAACACCCGGATCCAAACCAATCCCCAAGCCGACTGAAGCTTTCCTCACATCATATACATTGCCACTCACCTCCGTACCTCGTCGTCGCACCTCCTTTGCCACCTGCAAACTCTTTATTCGGTTAGTGAGCATCACATCATGAGTTGAGCACCGACCTTGCACATATTCCATCACCTCCTCCTGGATTTCTCTTTTAGTTTCTGTCCGTCCCTTCTTAATTTCACTCACCTCTTCTTCCACTTCCTCTAATTTTTGTTTAACCTCTTTTATTTCTCGGTGCGTCTCCTCAAGTTCGTCCTCTAAGGCTACCGTGACCGTCTCTATGTGCATCCTCACCTCTCGGTCCTTCGTCTCCATTATCTCTGTCACCTCGTCCACCCTCATTGTCAGTTCCTCACGTACCATCTGACATTGCCTCTGTGTCGCTATTAATTCGTTTTTAATTTCTTTTTGTGTCGCCTTTAACCCTCCTAGTACCGCAATGTTCTTTTGAACCTGCTCCACTCGTTCTTTTTGTCCCTCCGTCAGCTGTTCCACCTCCTCCGTCAGATCTTCTATTCCCCCTTGTAACTTTGCCGTCCCATTTCTCACCTCTTTCTCCATACGCTTCTCACCTCGCTTTACCTCCTCGCGTAGCCCCGAGACCTCCTCACTCAAACCTCGTCGTATCTCCTCTTTCATCTCCTCTATCTCCTTTGTAGATGCCACCCTCATCTGTCCCAATTCATCCCTCTGAGCATCCAGTTTGGTTTCTACCCCGATTTTTACCTCCTCTATCTGCTCTCCCATTTGTTTAATTTATCTGGCGGATTGCTCCCCTATCTCCCGCAATTTGTCCTCCATCCTGTTTTCTAACCCCATTAACCCATTTTTCATCCCCTCTATCTGATTCTCCTGGGCAGCCATTCTATTTTCCACCCCCGTTAACCCATGTTTCACCTCTTTTATCCCGTTGTCTAACGCCTCACCGGTACCCCTCACTTCGTCCCTCATTACCCACAATTGCTCACCCTGAGCATCCATCCGGTTCCCCATTACCCCCATTTGGCCCTCCAATCGCTCACCCTGAGCATCCATCCGGTTCCCCATTTGCTCACTCTGAGCCTTAATTTGCTCACTCTGAGCATCCATAAGGGCCTTCATTTGGATCATAAAAAGGCCCCAATCCATCGGCGGTGCTGCTACGGTCACGGGCATGGCAAAATTTGGTGCCGCTACACCCACGTGCGCGAGGACGCCATTTTGCGCGCCTGATACTCCCTCAACCGCCTCCTCATTGCTCCCCTCCATTTGATCCTGGGTTACTCCTAACCCCTCTATCTCTCCCACCGGCATCCCGTCGCCTTGACCAGCCATGGCGCGATTTCAAAGTTCAGGTTTTGTAAAACGAAACAAATTTCGGCCGCTCCAAATTTTTGACCAAATTTTTTTTTTAGATGTTTTAAAAATTTGGTTCGGGCCCCGAATCTCACTCCCAGACACCAATTGTTACTGATCGCGGTTTAGATGTTATGATGGGCCAACCGCGACCGTTACAGGATCCCCGACTCACCCGATTCCACCCAAACGTTGGCCGGATCGCACCGCAGCTGCTCAATGAGGGAAAAGACTAAAACGACGAATGCAAAGAGGAAAACGAAGGCAAAGAAAGGTTTGGAAATACTACTGAATTTATTGACTATTTACACACATAAGCAAAAAGAAAGCAGTCACGTTTATTTACAAGCACATAAGACGCAGGTGACACAGTGAAATCTTTAGCTTACCTACACAAGCTTAATTAACCCAGGACAGAACAAACAGAACAAACTCACGTACACAAGAAGGGTGGAAAGGCAGGAGGTGGATGGCTGGAGGGAGAGGGAGGTCCAAGGGGGTCCTGCAGCTCAACCGGCGCGTTTAGCAGCCGCCGTTCCTTTACGGCCCTGCTCCAAACCGCCGTTCAGGCCCCCAAGCTGCTGTTGTGGCTGCTGTGGACGTCGCGTGCTTTGCCAGGCCTTGTCCGACTCGTCTGGTCCAAACCCTCAACTCGTTCTTGGTCCACTCACTCTTTACCACCGACTCCTCCCCGCAACCAACGCAACCAACTGACCACCACCACCGACTCCTCACCGCAACCAACGCAACCAACTGACCACCGACTCCACTGACTGACTCCTCACGACTCTCTCCCTTGACGACCAACTCACGACTCACTTGCGTGCGCGCCTTTTATAGCGCCTCCGGCGATTAAGCCACCGGCCTTTTGGACACGCCCATCGGGGTGCTCACCTTGGCCCTGGTTGGTCGCGCGACCCTCTGGCTCCGCCCTTGATGACGACGGGCGGGCACGCCTTTATTCTCCGATTCGAGCACATGTTCAATGGTGGTTTTGGAGGGGAGGTAATTGAGAATCGAGGCCCGGCAATGACGGAAGGGGATGTAAAAGGAAATGGAGATTTTGGGGATGGGAAGGAAAGGGGATCTATTCTCTTTCACTGGTGCAATGGAGTACTTCAATTAATGGGAGACACAGCCTTACTCTAAAACACAGAATAAGAGATAACTATCAAACAGGTGTATTCTATTATTTGGCTGATGTGTATGCTTGTGGACTAATTATGGGATGCCCTTTCACCTTTACACAGCTCCGGAGGTAGGGGGGCGCAGAATAAACAATAATAATAATAATACAGCACACAATCAAAAAAATACAGTCCTCATCTCCGCAACAATATATATATATATATATATATATATATATATATATATATATATATATATATATATATATATATATATATATATATATATATATGTATATGTATGTGTATATATATATATATATATATATATATATATATATATATATATATATATATATATATATATATATATGTATGTATGTATGTGTATATATATATATATATATGTATATATATATATATGTATGTATGTGTATATATATATATATATATATGTATATATATATATATGTATGTATGTGTATATATATATATATATATGTATATATATATATATGTATGTATGTGTATATATATATATATATATGTATATATATATGTATGTATGTATGTGTATATATATATATATATATATGTATATATATATATATATATATATATATATATATATATATATATATATATATATATATATATATATATATATATATATATGTATGTGTATATGTATATATATATATATATATATATATATATATATGTATGTGTATATATATGTATGTGTATATATATATATGTGTGTGTATATATATATATATATATATATATATATATATATATATATATATATATATTTATATATATTTATATATATATATATATATATATAGTTTTCCCCTGCCCTTACCAAGGGGAGATTAAGCCCCTTGTTCTTTCTGGGCCGGCGTAACCGAGACTGGAAATGCCCCTCCCGGGCAAAAGCAAGGTAGGGTTTCGGGACAAGTCTCGCACGTACCTAAATCCCTGCGCCGCCGCGGAAGCCGGGAATCAAGCCTCGCATGAGCCACGTGTAATTTGAGTACACCAAGAGGATTGCGTACCACGTGGTCCGTGCAGTTACCATTCGTATTGGGACCCGATTCGAGCGGTTCTATTCGTACCACTCTTAGTCAATGATGGAAAACACGAGACGTCGATTAAAGGAAGAACACTATTTAATTATTATTTACACTTATATGTACAAGTCAGTAGAAGACAGAGACACAGAGCAGCCTTAAGCAGTCTTATATTAAGCCCAGACACGGGCCCGATCACACTCACAAAGGTGAAATGCAGGTAGAATGGTGTTCACGCGCTGCCTTGGCCGTGCAGGAACGGCCCCGCCCGGCGTGGCTCTCCCTGGTCACAGCACGTCCCGCGATGAAGGCAAGCAGGCGGTGGAAGGGATCCTTGTAGCGCGTCTCTCGAACAATGGGCAGATCAGGCAGGAGGGAAATGTACGCGTCTCTCGCCGGCTTGGCGGTTTTCCACAGCGCGTTGAGTTACCAGCGCGCTATCACTCACGTAACCCAATAGAGGCTCGGCCTCAAGCTCAACCGAGCGTCCAATTTGGCACGAGCGCTTATAGCTGGGTTAATGCGCGTCTCCTCTCCGAACTCGTAACTCTCATCAAGCGCCTCTCCCATCACTACTCAAACTCAACACCCAGTGCATGCCTACTCGAGCTCAACACCCAGCAGAACTTTTATAACTTGCAAGCTCACCCTGAGCTCATAACTCTCAACTCTCAACAAAACCCCGAGCTCATAACTGACTCTCGCAGAACTTAGTGCAGCTTCCCTCTCGCAGAACTTAGTGCAGCTCCCCTCGCGCAAAACTTGGTCAAGCGCCTTCCTTCGCAGAACTCGTAACTCTCATCGACAAGCGCCTCTCCAATAACTTGCAAGCTCACCCCTTCCCGAACTTCTGTGGGGGCTTTGTGCAACGGGTTTTATTGCCACGCCCTTAGCCTTCTCGAATGTTCCAACCACACCCTGTGACACATTGCCGCAGCCACTCCCTTTGAGCCCTGATTGGCGGCTCGCGCTTACCGTCAGCTTCTCTGCCGCCCTCATTCGGTCCCTGCTCGATTTGCCAGGCCTGCCTCGTGTTAATTCGCGCCAAAAAGCCAAAGGCGCATAAGGAGACGTAAGGCGGCATAAGGCAATGGAGGCAATGAAAAGGACCTACTCTCATTATTATACTCAACGCAAAACTAACACAGGAAAAGGACTATGCTCACACATACTAAGAGATAACTGAACTATCGCGAGGCTACATGTTGTTGTGTGACTAAACTATGAGGGGGAAATTTAACCTTTATTGTGCAAAACTCAAAACCGCAACAATATATATATATTGTTGCGGATCTCACCGTCGGCCCTTTTTCCCCTTACCAAGGGGGGATTAATCCCCTTGTCTGCGACTGACCGACGTGAGTCCTGAAGCTGCCCAGCTCCCTCCAGAGAGGCAGGTGAGCAACCTCGTTCGAGACCGCGGACAAGATGTTAATTTGCCGAGTGGATTAGCAGCCGCGGCTCGAACCATTAACAAGAACTAGACCCGATCCTTAGTCGTTGGCCAAATCGTGCCACAGGTATTCAATGGTGGAAAAGACAAGGACGAACGGATGTGAAGGAAAGAAGGCAGAGTAAGGAAGAACAGGATTTATTTATTATTTACACACAACCAAAGCAGAAAAGAAATGAAATGCAATTTACAGGGAAATTGAAGGATCAGAAGGACACAGAGCAATTTCTAGCTTACCTATACAAGCTTACTTAAACCCCAGGACAACATAAAAGACAGACGACAATCAGACTTACACGGGGAATGAAGCAGGAATGAATGGCAGGAGGTGGATGGCTGGACGGATGAGGAGGTGGGATCACAGGGCGGGAAGGATGCGGGCCCGGTTGGTGTGATCGCCGGCTTGAGTTGAGCAGCCGCCGACCCTCCTCAATCGTATCCGCACGGCGGCGTTGCTTCGTAGCCGTGGCCGAAACCGCTGTCAAAGATCAAAGCTGCGGTGGTCAAAACTGCGGTGGTCTCAAAGCTGCGGTGGTCTCAAAGCTGCGGTGGTCTCAAAGCTGCGGTGGTCTCAAAGCTGCGGTGGTCTCAAAGCTCATGTGGTCTCAAAGCTCATGTGGTCTCAAAGCTCATGTGGTCTCAAAGCTCATGTGGTCTCAAAGCTCATATGTGTTTCATCTGCCGCATCTCCCGCATCTGACTCGCGCGGGCGCTTTTATAACGCGCTCCGAGATCAATCCGCGCCACGCCCGTGATGGTATCTCACCAGTCCTGATTGGCTGGTGGGGGCTCGCTGGCTCCACCTTCCGATGACGAAGGGCGGGCAACGCCCTTGTTCGTGGGCTTGACCGCGTGCGTAATGGAGTCTTGGGGTAAAGGTGGTGCCAATAACCCCACCCAAAGTTACTGGCACTTCGAAGATGCCATGTGGGTGTCGGAGGGATCTATCTTATGTCATTTGGTGCAATGCAGGGTCAACTAGTGGGAAACAGAGCCTTAAACTACATAGAATAAGAAATAACTATTTAGAAGGGTATATGGTGGCCTACGTGCTTGTATATGGACTAGCTACGGTGCACTCATTTCAATTAACAGCCAATTAAAGGGGAAATGCACAAAGGAAATTTTAATACTAAATTTACAAAGTGAAGGTTCTAAAAACCGTAACTATATATATATATATATTATATATATATATATATATATATATATACATATATATATATATATATCAGTCACTATGCGACCTTCATATCATCAGTGGAGAACCGCCAGCAAGGTGTCCCATACAGCTGCTGCTGCACCTTGCTGGGAGCGATAAGCACCGCCTGCCACACGGTAACGTTATCTCTGGTATCCACTCATCATATGGAGTCGACCTGGTTGCGGTTGGGAGTTACTAATAATGGTATCTGTAATCTGGTTCTCCAACCTAATGAGCGGACAGCATGACGTCATCGCCATGCATGTCCGCATTGCCTGCAAAGCTCCAGAGGAACCATCCAGCCGTGCGTCATTACGGATTATAAATTCAGATACTGTCACAAGTGCATGCAAAACTCACAGTTACTGACCTGGTTTCGCCCTTGTTGGGGCTTCATCAGGGAACCATCTGCTGGATGGTTCCTCTGGAGCTTTGCAGGCAATGCGGACATGCATGGCGATGACGTCATGCTGTCCGCTCATTAGGTTGGAGAACCAGATTACAGATACCATTATTAGTAACTCCCAACCGCAACCAGGTCGACTCCATATGATGAGTGCATACCAGAGATAACGTTACCGTGTGGCAGGCGGTGCTTATCGCTCCCAGGAAGGTGCAGCAGCAGCTGTATGGGACACCTTGCTGGCGGTTCTCCACTGATGATATGAAGGTCGCATAGTGACTGATATAAAAACCGAAAGGTTCACAGAGTTACAAGTGTATGGAAAGCCTCACTGCGTTGCCCTGATGAAGCCCCAACAAGGGCGAAACCAGGTCGGTAACTGTGAGTTTTGCATGCACTTGTGACAGTATCTGAATTTATAATCCGTAATGACGCACTGCTGGATGGTTCCTCTGGAGCTTTGCAGGCAATGCGGACATGCATGGCGATGACGTCATGCTGTCCGCTAATTAGGTTGGAGAACCAGATTACAGATACCATATATATATATATATATATATATATATATATATATATATATATATATATATATATATATATATTGTTACGGACGCGGTTTAGATGTTATGATGGGCCGAGCGGATGGTCCACCGCGACCTAACAGTTCCCCCGATTCTTCCCCAACTCACCCGATTCCACCCGAACGTTGGCCAAATCGCGCTACGCTAAATCAATGATTGGAAAGGACACAACGACTGGGATAAATGAAACGACGCAAGGGGTACAGTTCTCAAGACCTCCGGAGGAGGGTATAATTAGTGGTGGAGAAAAGGGGTAGATTACAAGGTAGAGTGAGGTAAAAGACACAGAAGAGATGGGCACTTAAATACAATCTTATCTTATCCCAGACAGACCACAGACAAACGGAACAAGGCTGACTTACACAGGTATTGATGGCAGGAAGGGACAGGTAGTCGATAGCACGAGGTGCACCTTGGCTCGGGGACAGGATCAAGCACGGTCCAAGAGATGCAGGGAGGCCTCACAGCGCTCGGAGGTGGCGTCTTTCTTTCTCCAAGCTCAGCGCGCATCTGACGTCACGACTCCCTCGGCTGCGCATGCTCAACGGGGAGTGACACGCCCTCGGCTGGTTGGCTCCGCCCCAGATGGGACCGGTCCGCCGCTTCCATTGGGTGCGGGGGTTACCGGGCTCCGCCCTTGACGAGCTGACAGGGAGCCCCTATTTGGTAACCCCGTCGAGCACATGTTTGATGGCGGCTCGTGGGGAAGGCCTCGTGCCCTCCCAACACCCCCTACCAACCAAGCCGGAGTGAGGACGCGCACTCCCTGTGCACGCCGCCGCCGTTGCTGTTGTTGTTGTTGTTGTTTCTGAACCGTGAGGAAGAGCTGCGGGGAGGTATTGGGAGGTCCTAAACTTCCTAACGGTGCCATACAATCACATTCTGGTGCAACGAAGGGTCAGAATTAATGGAAACGAGTCCTTAACTGACATAGACTAAGAATAACTAGCAAGATGTCCTATAGTTGTCTTACATGAGATGCGGTGAACCTGGGCACGACATTTAATGGGGGAAATAGGGGGAGGTCGGGTCTACAGAGTGTTGTTTACAGAAAATGGGACTAGGGAATGGGGGATTGGGGATAGTTGGGAAGTATTGAGGAAATGGGGGAATATTTACAAGCGGATATGGATGGATGCAAATCCCATATCCGCAACAATATATATATATATATATATATATATATATATATATATATTGTTGCGGATTTGGGGGTCGGCGCTCCCCTTATCAAGGGGGGGTTAATCCCCTTGTCTTTTAAGCTGGCCGTCCCCCAATCCTGGAAATTATGACGCTCCTCCTGGTCGGTTTCATCTCGGGTGATTGGTCAATGAAGTCCCAAATACCTACGTACTAACCCCGACCGCGAGCAGGGAAATAACTCCCGCTCGAACCACGGATAAGATGGAATATTGCCGAACGGTTAGCAATCCGCAATCCAAGCAGTTAACAAATGACTAAACCCGATCCTGAGCGGTTTCCAAATCGTGCCACAGGTACTCAATTGAAAGAAAGGATGGAGGCGATCGAATAAGAGGAAACCAGAGTAAGGGAAGAACAAAGAGTGGGTTTATTAATTATTTACAAGACCCAAAGAAGAGGAAACGAAAGCATGTACAAGAAAGGAGAAACAAAAGGACACTGGGCAAGCTTATCTATACAGTCTTACTTACAACCCCGGACAAACAGACTCACACGGGATGGTAGTGGTAGGGGTGGAAGGTCCAGGCAGATGGTTCCAGGCGATGGGATCCGTCCAGGCTCCGGGTCCGCGGGTGAAGAACGGCAGGCAGCTTCGCGTGTCGTTGGCGCGTGACCGGACCTTACATATGCGAGGGGCTGGAATGCCGCATACGTATAGCGTGCCAAACGCTCTCTCTCTCCCGATCAATCAAGGTCCGTATCAAACGGCAGTTCGTATCAAACGATGGTTCCAAGCGATCCTCTGCGCAGTGTTCTTATCGTCCGCCGTCTCCGTGCTGTTCTCTCAATAGCAACGGTCCCCTGCGCAGTTTGTGATAGGGCTTGGCGCGTGCGCTTATATAGTGCGCTTATAGATCAATCCGCGCCACGCCCGCCAGCGAGCTCACCTCTGCCCTGGTTGGTTAGCGAGGGCTCACCGGCTCCGCCCTTGACGGCTTGTTGACAGGGCCATGCCTCGTTCTTGGCGCTCCGCCCCCTTCTCCAAGCTTGACCGCGTGCGTAATGGCGTTTGGAGCGAGGCAGCGAACGCTGCTGGGCGAGCAGAGGCGCGTAACCCAATTTGGAGAGAGAGACTGGCAAAATGGACGGAATGGGGCCTATCTTATTTAATTAATGCAACGCAGATTCAACTATTGGGAACACAGCCTTATCTGAAACACATACTAAGGAAATAACTGACAGTCCTATGGTGTCCTACGTGTTGCATATGGCCTAACTATGGGTGCGACCTTCGACCTTTTAAATGATGGAATATTTACAAGAAGTGATTATTTATTTACAAAGTGAGGGGCTCTCAAAACCGCAACAATATATATCTGTGCAGTGTCTGTGTTGTCATGTGTTGTCACTGAACTACTTTCTCAAACTTCTGTGAAATCGTACCAAATTTCTGGTATGCACATATCTCTCTCGTCGGTATGTCCTAAGGGTATTTCTTTTTTGAAAATTTTTCCAATTGTTTTGGGAAAAAAAATTTTTTTTCAACTTCAATTGTTTATAAAATGTGATATCACGTATATTACAAATACATTTGTGCAAAATAATTGTTTGAATTATGATTGGTTTAAACCATGACAAAAACGGCAACTCAGGTACAGTCATTTATCTATATATCTACACATCTGGGCAGTGTCTGTGTTGTCACTTAACGACTCCCTCAAACTTTTGTTTCCGTGGTTGTGAAGTGTTTTTAATAACGTTGTGGTGGTTTTGAATCACGTGGTGGTGAGGTATTTTGAATTATGTGGTGGTGAGGTATTTATAATTACGTGGTGGTGAGGTGTTTTTAATTATGTGGTGAGGTGTTTTGAATTACTTGGTGGTGAGGTGTTTTGAATTACGTGGTGGTGAGATGTTTTTAATTACTTGGTGGTGAGGTGTTTTTAATTTCGTGGCTGTGAGGTATTTTTAATTTCGTGGTGGTGAGGTGTTTTTATTACGTGTTTTATGGCTGTGAGGTGTTTTGAATTACTTGGTGGTGAGGTGTTTTGAATTACGTGGTGGTGAGGTGTTTTGAATTACTTGGTGGTGAGGTATTCTGAATTATGTGGTGGTGAGGTGTATTAAATCGTTCCAAACTTCCAGTCTGCACCTACCCCTCCCCTATGTGTGTGCTGAGGGGTTCTTTCTTGAAAAAAAAATATTCAACCTAAATTGTAGGTAATATCACAAAATTGTAGATAAAAATGTAATATCACAAACACAACAAATACATTTGTGCAAAGTAATTGTTTGTATTATGATTGGTGTAAATCATGACAGCACAGCAACTCAGGTACAGTCATTAGCCTCAGCTAAAATAAGCCCGCTCCTCAGTACCGACGCTTGGAGAGGCGAGCGAGCCGAGCCCAGCTAGTAAATATTGTTACGGTCCGCGGTTAAGGATGTTATGTTTGTCGAGCGGAGGCCCCGCGACCTAACAGTTTCCCCGATTCACCCGATTCACTCGAACGTTGGCCGATTCACTCGAACGTTGGCCGTATCGCGCCACAGCTATTCAATGAGGGAAAACTCTAAAGCGACCGATGTGAAGAAAAGGAATAAGAAGACGAAAAAAAGGTTGAAAATACTACTAAATTTATTTACTATTTACAGGCTCAAAATAACCAAGGAGAAGGAAAGATAATAAAATAATATACAGAAGCTTTTAGAGACACAGTGAAAATACTAGCTTATACAAACTTAATTAACTACCCAGGACAGAACAAACAGAAACGGACTCACACGGGGAATTGCAGAGTGGATTGGCTGGAAGGAGAGGGAGGTCCAACGGGTCCGGCAGCACGATCGGCACGTTGGGCAGCCGCCGTTCCTTCGCGGCCCTGCTCAAAACCGCCGTCCAGGCCCCAAGCGGCTGTTGAGTGTTGTTGCTGCTGTGGACGCTGCTGCTGCTGCTGCTGCTGTGGACGCTGCTGCTGCTGCTGCTGCTGTGGACGCTGCTGCTGGCGAGCAAGGCGACGAATAGCAGGCTTTGTGCTTTCCTGGATGATCTCCTTTGAACAAGAATCGCTGCTGGATGATCTCTTCTCTTGGACAAGAATCGCTGCTGGATGATCTCCCTTCTCTCTCTTGGACCTTACAACTCCGCAGCTTTCCTCTGATGACTCAGCTCTTTTCATGGACCTCACCACGCAGCTCAGCCCTGACGACCCAGCTCTTTTCTTTGCACCTCACCACGCAGCTCAGCTCTGACGACCCAGCTCTTTTCTTTGCACCTCACCACGCAGCTCAGCTCTGACGACCCAGCTCTTTTCTTTGCACCTCACCACGCAGCTCAGCTCTCTCTTGGACCCCTTGCGCGTGCGCTTTTATAACGCCGCCGGCGATTAAGCCGCCGGCCTTCCGGACACGCCCATCGGTGTGCTCACCTCGGCCCTGGTTGGTCGCGCGACCCTCTGGCTCCGCCCTTGATGACGACGGGCTGGCACGCCTTTCTTCCCCAACCCAAGCACATGTTCAATGGCGGCAATTGTAGTTGGCAATGCGAATGGCAATTGACGAAAGGGGAAATGGAGGTTTTGGGAATGGGAATGAAGGATGAAGGGAATCTATATTTTTCACTCGGTGCAATGGAGTGTCATTCTAATGGAAGACAAGGCCTTACCCTAAAACACATAATAAAGATATAAGCTACTGAACAAGGGTATTATAGTGTCCTTCAATGGATGCTTTATGGAATTAACTACCGGGACGCCCTTTTAACCTTTACACAACCATGGAGGCAGGAGGGGCCAGACTCAAGCAATAATAATAATAAAGCACACAATAAAAAAAATACAATCCTCATATCCGCAACAATATATATCTATATATATAAAACACAGTTTGTGTGTGTGTGTGTAATGTTACCGATAGACTCCTAAACGGAGAGGCTTACGACTTACGTGCTTGATATTTGACATAGACATGGCCATTGAGCGTGGGACGAACATGGCCGAACTCAAAATATTTGACGATCCATATTTTTTATTCATATTTACCTCAGCGCATTTCAGCGAAGTACCCACTAATCTCAGCCGGTTCCAGAGCAGCTCGCTGATTCGCTCAGAGCGATCACGTGATGTTCCATTCCCGCCGCCAGACTGATTCGCTCAGAGCGATCACGTGATGTTCCATCCCGTCACACGTCACTTCACCTTTTATGCGATCGTGTTTTGTATCGATTTTGTGCGATATGAATTAATATGTCTTTGAAACAGCTGTGAAACGTCCTTCCACAACCCTTCCGTAACCGATTGGAGCAGTTTCTTGCCGCACAAAACGAGATCCGCGAAGCGAGTTGGTTGAGTCGTGCTGACCAAGATGGCGACACGGCGGCTTCACTTTTCACGGAGTATGAGCGTTCTATATATTTTCAATTCAGTGCGCCCGTGATTTGTGGCATAGACATGATCATTGGGCCTTCACGGTGTAATTTGTGCGAGGCTTTTGTCCGAGTGAGCTTGAGTCGAGATGGCGAATGTACGGGTTGGGAATGTACGGGTCTCCCTTCCCCCGCCCGGCAACGCCGGTACTGGAGGACGTCACCGGATCGGTGAGTCTCCAAAACCCGCTTCGTGCTGTTGCGAATATGCAGGACTATGTCCGATTGTTGTGCTGCTCTCTGACCATGAGAACTGCAACGTCATTGTTGACTGGCCATCCCCTTCCCTCCCCCTTCCCCCTCCCCCCTCCGTCCCCGCTTCCCTTCCCCCTCCACCCTACCCCTCCCCTTCTCCCCTCTCCCTCCCCTTCTCCCCTCCCCCTCCATTTTCCCCCTCCCCTCCCTTTTCCCCCTCCCCCCTCCCCCTCCCTTTTCCCCCTCCCCCTCCCCCTCCCTTTTCCCCTCCCTTTTCCCCTCCCTTTTCCCCTCCCTTTTCCCCTCCCTTTTCCCCTCCCTTTTCCCCTCCCTTTTCCCCTCCCTTTTCCCCCACCCCCCTCCCCCATCCCCCTCCCCCTCCCCCTCCCCCTCCCCCCTCCCCCTCCCCCCTCCCCCTCCCCCTCCCCCACCCCCCTCCCCCTCCCCCTTCCCCTCCCCTCCCCCTTCCCCCTCCCCCCTCCCCCCTCCCTTCCCCCTCCACCCTACCCCCTCCCCTTATCCCCTCCCCCTCCCTTTTCCCCCTCCCCTCCCCCACCCTTCTCCCCCGCCCCTCCCCCACCCTTCTCCCCTCCCCCACCCTTCTCCCCTCGCCCCTCTTCTCCCCTCCGCCGCCCAGCAATGCCGGGTACTTCTGCCGGGTCCCCTCCTCCCCCTCCCCCCTCCCACCCCCTCCCCCTTCCCCTCCCCCCTCCCACCCCCTCCCCCTTCCCCTCCCTCCTCCCACCCCCTCCCCCTCCCCCCTCCCACCCCTCCCCCTCCCATCCCTCACCCTCCCATCCCTCACCCACCCCATCCCCTCCTCTTCCCTCTCCCCTCCCCCCTCCCCCCCTCCCCCCCTCCCCCCTCCCCTCTCCCCTCCCCCCTCCACCCTTCCCCCCTCCCCTCCCGCCCGGCAATGCCGGGTACTTCTGCACACAGAGACTTCTTTCTTCTGCACAGAGAAACACACACACACACACACACACACACACACACACACACACACACACACACACACACACACACACACACACACACACACACACACACACACACACACACGTCACTTCCCGTGAGCAGAATTCATCGCAAAATCCATTATAAAATAAACATTTACAGCATTGTGAAGTCTGCTCTCGCTTCACGAAGACCTTTTACTTTTTATGTTTCCTCTCGAACTGCACACAGAGCTGGTTAATATAGTATACTTACTATATCCTCCCTATATCCTCCCCCATACTTACTATGTTTTATCAAGAGCAAGAGTTAGTGAGGGCCCTTAGGGATATTTTGGGGCCGTCTGGTTCAAATTCTTCCAAAAGCACCAAATTTGGCCCAGATGTTCCCCATGCCATACTCTTTCGATTTTTGACGGGCGCCAAGACGGGCGCCCCCCCCCCCCCCCCACCCGGGGGCCCCATATTGGCGAAATACTAAATGGCTGCCACCCGGATTAGAGGAAAATCAGTTAAATAACCAAAAGGGTTGGAATCATGTATGATACCACCTTTCAGGGGTTTTCGAGGTCGAGGAATCCAATTATGATGTTATTTTGATGATTTGAGGTCAAGGTCAACCCTCAAGGTCATCTTAAAGGTCATTTTTGAGTCAAACATGTCGGTTTTTGAGTTTTTTGTCAAGATTTACGCGAGGTTCACCATTTTATGTTTCTGGGTTGGGTAATCGAACTCTGACCTTATTTTTGACAATTAGAGGAAATATTTACATGTCTATTTCCTAATTTTCAGGCATATGCAGTTCATCAGTCAAATTACAAAGGTACGGATTTTGATGTTTTATGAACTGTATGCCATATCCTTGTGTTTAATTTTTGTGCGATCATGATCCGGGTTCATGTATACATGATTGTATACATGTCATAAATATGACGTCATAGGTCATGTGACCTGGCGGCCATATTGGATTTTATGAAAACCTTAAAAATGGATCCCTGCCTTCATTTTTCGATCGATTCATGTTGAACTTTGACCACTTATATACGCCATGTGATTGGATGCATATCCTAATTATGACGTCATAGGTCAGGCGGGATGGACCGGTATGGTCCCCGGATCAATACCGCCCTTGTGCCCGTCAAAAATCGAAAGAGTATGGCATGGGCAACATCTGCGCCAAATTTGATGCTTTTGGAAGAATTTGAACCAAAATATCCCTAAGGGCCCTGACTAGTAACAAGAAAGAGCAATCAGAGATTGCAAACCCTCGCCAGGATGTATTGTCAGTGGTTTTTAAGGCTTTTGTGTTAAAACAAATATGGCGACCGAACCACGTGACTGATGTCATCATTATTTTATTTCTAAACTAATTTATTCCTCGATTATGCTCAAGAAATTTCATCTTGATAGGATGAAGTTTTGTACTTGTCGAATTATGACGTCATAATGGAGGCACCTATGACATCATCATCAACATATTTTATTCCCCATGGAGAGTTCTTTGCAATGAGCCACGTCTCATTTTTTTCTATTTATCGCTTTCCGAGGTATAGAGGTGCAAAGTTTTTCGATTTTTCCAAGATGGCGGCCGATCCACTGTGACCTATGACGTCATAATTATCATTACAAATTTCTACAGGTGGAGTTGCACCTATGGTGAAAATTTCCTGTCAATCGGACCAACGGTTGCAGAGAAAATCATATTTATTCTGTGCGGACAACAAACAAACAAACAAACAGACAAACGGACTCAAATGCAATACCCTCTCCTCTGGTGAGGGTAATAAAGTATACATTACAGTCTATCAAAAAAGAGCACACTGGGCTGTAAAGGAAAATCAATATTCATGTAGTTTTCTTAAAGTAGACTCAAAGAAAGTGTTAGATTTCTCCTAAACAACATTTTCTTTACATTTGGCAACAAGATACTCCAACAGACAGTGGGGATACCCATAGGTTCAGATCCCAAGATACGCCAGCAGACAGTGGGGATACCCGTAGGTTCAGATCCGGCCTCTTTCTTTGCAATTTTTTTTCCTGCACATGTTTGAGTCTGATTGGGTCCAGAACATGTGCAGGAATAAACTAACTACTGCACAAAGATGTGGAAACATCTTTGGATTAATTAATGATTTGTTGGCAATTAATGATGAGTTTGTGTTTGAATAGCTTCATGATGATATACAAGTATCTATATCCAAAATAGCTTGGATTAAAAAAGGAAAACCAAACTCGCACTTCAGTTTCCTTTTTAGAATTGCAAATTGTTGTCTAATAATATATTTCACACCAAATTGTTTAATAAACCAGACGCTTTTCCATTCCATATTGTCAGAATGCCTTTCTGAGACGGCAACATTCCTAAAAAGCTATTCTATGGTACGGTTGCAGGTGAAATAATTAGGACTGAGAGCAACCACACACAGTGCTGAACTTATCAATAAACTACAACAACTAGTCAGACATTTACTAAAACATCACTGAACTTATCAATAGATTACAACAACTAGTCAGATGTTTACTAATACCGCACTGAACTTATCAATAGATTAAAACAACTAGTCAGATGTTTACTAATACCGCACTGAACTTATCAATAGATTAAAACTACGAGTCAGACATTTACTAACACAGCACTGAACTTATCAATAGATTACAACAACTAGTCAGATGTTTACTAATACCGCACTGAACTTATCAATAGATTAAAACAACTAGTCAGATGTTTACTAATACCGCACTGAACTTATCAATAGATTAAAACTACGAGTCAGACATTTACTAACACAGCACTGAACTATTCAATAGATCACAACAACTAGTCAAACGTTTACTAATACAGCACTGAACTATTCAATAGATTACAACAACTAGTCAGACATTACTAATACAGCACTGAACTTATTAATAGTTTAAAACACCTTCTTTGCCTGTTTCTTTGCCTGTTTCTTTGCCCGTTTCTTTACCTGTTTCTTTGCCTGTTTCTTTGCCTGTTTCTTTGCCCGTTTCTTTGCCTGTTTCTTTACCTGTTTCTTTGCCTGTTTCTTTGCCTGTTTCTTTGCCTGTTTCTTTGCCTGTTTCTTTGCCTGTTTCTTTGCCTGTTTCTTTGCCTGTTTCTTTGCGTGTTTCTTTGCGTGTTTCTTTGCGTGTTTCTTTGCGTGTTTGTTTGCATGTTTGTTGATGTGTTTATGTGTGTGTGTTGCAATTAAAATAAAAGTTTACAATTAAGTTTGAGGTTTGCTATTTAAATAATGTTGAATATGGGATGTCGTGAAATTGACATCACTTACAGCAATCCTTTAAATTATATTAAAGTTTAGGAACAACCAATACTGTACAATTAAGTGTGCGTGTGTGTGTACACGTTGGTTGTTATCTCCATGAATTGGGTTTTGGTAGGTGGAATGCAATCCTCCCTTGTATCGAAGTATTTCATGCAAGTCGAATCTTCATTTCAGTAAGGGATCATGATTGATGAACCAAGTTGTGAAGTTTTCTTATTCTCAGTTTTGTTCTGAGGTCTCTTTTCAGGATTGTCACTGAGCCCGGACACCTTCCAAGTTCCAACTGCAGTTTGTTTGTAGTAATATTCCCAATAATGTTTTTAAGATCTCTGTGAGGTTCTTTTTTATCATCCCCATTGCTCCAATAATCACAGGTACAATTTCAGTGCTCTTCCACTTTTGCAGATGTGCCAGTGGATTACTTGATACACTTTGTTGTGCCTTTGGGTACACAGATGCTCTGACATGAGGTTTTTTTACATCCTGATAGGCGGTGGCTTGTACTTTCTGTTTCTGCCTTGCAGAACCTACACTGGTCCAGTTGACTCAGTCCCACCATTTTCTTAAAGCCATTGGTATAGTGTCCTTTGTCCTGGGCATTGATAATGATTCGTTCTCCATCCCAGTTGAGCTGACCTCTTCTTAGCCATTCCAAAGAGCCTTCTTTGTCTACTCCCAATCTGACCAACTTTTTTTTTTTTAATACCTTTCTGCTCTTTTCTTGTTCTCCCATTTGTTGGTGTATATCTGTTGATATTTCATTTTATATTTTTATTTTTTTTCTTGCAATTGTTGGGGCTGTATTCATTGCTGTTTTGGTTTCTTGTGTGACATCTTCCATTATCATCTGTCTTTGAAATACTTTTGCCAAGTGGGTTAGTGATAGCTTCTCTGGTTTGTTGTCTTCGTGTTTACTTACGAAGTGGATTCACTCATCTGTTGCACTTTTTATGTATTCGGCCTATCCTACATTTGTCATTCTGTGCACTTGGTTGGTTTCCAACAGGCCACTACTTCCTTCTTGTCTTGGCAGGTACATTCTCGGGATGCATTGATTTTTGTTGAAAATTTTTTGTATTGTGAGGAGTTTCCTTGTTTTGAAATGTATAGGTCATTGATTTCCGCTTGTGGCCAGTTTGTTATTCCGCAGCTGTATAGGATTACTGGTGCAGAAGGTTGGTTTATGGCTTTGAATGTGTTCGTGTGTGTATCTGTGTATGTATGTATGTATGTTTGTATGTATGTGTGTACGCATGTGGCAAGTTACAATGTTTTAGACCTTGTTGCAACCTCTATTCTAGCTCCTACGCAAACAATACAAATTATTACAATGTACAGTATATAATGTGAGAAATGCTTTTCTTGACTCGGCTTATTTAATGAGTTTAAGTGTTTAAGAGATGACCATAGTACAGTAGACGGTGCAGACAACAAGTACCATCAGGGTGACACAAACAAAATGGTGAACTGCAATACATTGTTTTCTGTTCAAACAACGCCGTTTGTGAATAGCCATAACTTTAGGAAATGGCTTGCATTGCATGACACAAATAAAATCAAAGTTTGGAATAGTATTGTCGTGTGATTCCCTAGGTGAACACCACAGAGATCACTAATAGCCAAAGCAAGCTTTAACTCCGAGGCGTTGATCAAATGCGGATTTTATATATGCGGGGGAAGAAAGGGGAGGGGAAGATGAAGCTTACCTATTGTCCGCCGGCAGTCCCAAAGCCTGCAAAGAAAATAACTCAAAACGAAACCGGATTTAAAATGTACAGGTAAAATAACAAAAGGGTTTATTAAAACGGATGCTGATAACAAGAAATGCGACGGTAAACAATTCCGAAACAGAGCGCTCCCGCAACGGACACAGACACAGACACAGGGAAAGAGAATGAAAATAAATGTGTGTGTGTGTGTGTGTGTGTGTGTGTGTGTGTGTGTGTGTGTGTGTGTGTGTGTGTGTGTGTGTGTGTGTGTGTGTGTGTGTGTGTGTGTGTGTGGTGTGTGGTGTGTGTGCGCTCTGATCACTGGTGAGGTCTCGTCAGGGTCTGCGAACGGGTCCGGGGCGCTGGTAGCGTTGCGAGCCAAGCGCGCGCATTGGTGGGAACCAGGCCTCACTGCACCCGTTCGCACTGCAGCGCTGGTACACTAGTCCACACATGGAGAACCACAGTTCTCGGGCCACGGCTCTTCCGGCTCCCTCTGCACGTCTCCCGATGGCGCCTCTGAACCCGGTCGGTCCGATCGCTTCCTGGAGCCCATCGTCCAAACACAGCCGTCTTCCACCAAAGTCCGGATCCAAGAGGAGGTAGTCGAGGGCAGAAGAAGGCGTGAGGGGCAAGAGAGAGAGAGAAGGCAAGAAGAAGGCAAGAGAGGGAGAAAATGTCGGTCTGAGAGTTATGTCGGTCTGAGACGGTATTGACCGTCTCCTGACCTCATCTGTGCCTCTCCACCAATGCCCGCAGGCCACCACTGCATGATCAGCTCTCCACCAATCCACACGCAGTCCGCTTCTGATGTCATCGGTCGAACCTTACCAATCAGCGAGTCCCTTCCTACCCGGCCTTCCCGTTGGTCATCTCCCGCCCAATCACTGTCCTGGGCGTGGCTCTCGGCCTGCCTGAGCTATGTGTGCCTGCCAGGCAGGATTGTTAGCCCTAGTGCTTGATGCCTGGCTTTTGGTTGGTTTTTATTGTTTAGTGTAGTTTAATGGCAATTCTAACTATTGTCTATGGTGCGGTGCCATAAAGGACAAAGGATAGATCACAGAGGTTTGACTAACAGGGGAATTAACAGAATCCCTATAACCAGTTAACATGCCCCATTCCTCGTAATGGGGATGAAGATGCACCTTAATCTGACATCCGGGCTAAACAGGTCCTCTACTTATTACATGGTGGTGGTGGTGGTTCTTCTTCACGACAGTTGGAGCATGTTACCTACACAAATCTACCTGACTCTACATATCACTACCCGACCGACATAACAGTATATTCCATTAACATGAAAAGCATGAGGGGAGTTTAAAGGAACCATTTCCTTGAAGTTCAAACAGAAACCATTTAATTCACGAGATTGCCGTAAATTATTTGAGCAATGCTGTGCTTTATTTATAGCAAGATAATCGGACAGGGTGATTATTTAACAATGATTAACAACTGCATTTACAAATCCCTCGGAATGGTCATGTGATCTGATATGAAAATTGAGATTCCATGAAATCAAATAAGAGAATAGAATGGCATTCATTGGAGTATATACTTCTGCCATCCTGAACAGCTTACGTTTTGTATATCCCACTAATAGGCCGCATCTGGAGCCGGATCTTCACCAAAATCGAATCGATTCTTTCTTGTCTCACACACATGTTCACAAAGTTTCGTCCGAATCCGTCAATAACTTATTTGAGATATCGTGCTGCATATCATTTGTATCCCCATCACTCAATGGTAAAGATTCACGTAAAAAAAAAAATCGGATCCGCATCCGGTTTTTCACCAAAATTGAATCAATGCATTGTTGTCACACAACCAACCTGTCCACCAAATCCGTCCATAACTTTTTGAGATATCCTGCTCACAGACAGAGACAAACAAACACACATATCGGGGAAAACCCAAAATAATTCCATCTGTTTATCTATCTATAATTCCAGTATAATAATAATTGAGTTTCATTCGAAGCAACTTCAATACAGAAGGAGGCAATTAGGCCCAAAGCCTGTGCTATGATTGTTACTTGTTTGTCTGTGCTCTTATAGAGAGCTTCGTAAGCGAACCTCTATGGCAATTGCATGTATATGTAAATCCATTCAAAATTTCACTGTCATTCCCCATTCCCTTGGGAACAAAATTTCATGTTATTTCAAATGTCCCTTCCATCATCCGCCATCTTGTCCCTTCCATGATCCGCCATCTTGCTCATATGATCTTGCTTTGGTCTGGCGCGACCGATAAATTATTTTCACCTGGTGATTAAAATCAATAAATTACAATACAGTACTGTACTGAACGGATTTTGAATTCGAAACCGGTCATCATTTACGCCATCTACACCGACTTCTTTTTTCCACCAGCTACACCGGCTTCAGTTTTCCGCCAGCTACACCGACTTCAGTTTTCCACCATCTACACCGACTTCTTTTTTCCACCAGCTACACCGGCTTCAGTTTTCCACCAGCTACACCGATTTCAGTTTTCCGCCATCTACACCGACTTCAATTTTCCGCTTATTTATAATTCTAAGCCCAAGATCAAACAACCTAGCCTAGCTAGGCCTAGGCCTACAGATGTTTGCGAGGGCTGCGTACTCGATCGACTGACCATTGTCGACGAAGCTCTCACTCTACGCAATGCGTATTTTCATATTGGTTTTTAAATGCGAAGCATGGAAGCAGTACGTACCATTTTTTAATTAATTAGTGTGTTGTGTTGAGACACATTAGTGTTGCCAACCATGTGGAACAGCATAGCTGCTTCCTTGCTTCAACGTTCAGCAATTAAAAGAATAGAGCATGGACAAACAACCACAGGTTGGCAACACTAGCGGCTAGCGCATGTTTTGATGGGCCTAATGTCGTCGTGCATTGAAATTCTCCATAATTCCGCCATACATTTTTACTATTCATGAGTATTTACTGACGATTCTTTTTTTGTGCAACTTCCAAATATTTGTAGATCGAAGGCTTAAAAGCTGTTTTTCAGGATTATTTTCAGGGAGAGGTATTTGTTAACCAAAGTGAAGCAAAGTAGTTGTGCAACGTTAGATTGCTTGCTTGTTTGTGAATACTTAATGTGCGATGTGGTTACAGTATTTTCCTGGAACGGATCACATTCTTGGTAATTGGGTTTCTTTGTTTACTGCATTGCTCCATAGCTACATTCAGCTTTCATAGCCAGTGGTTTTCGTCTTGCTTGTAGCATGCACGGTAGATGGCTATTAACCGTATACTGTTAAATGAACAATTGACAATCGGTGTGAGCCGCTGACCTAATTACGTCAGACGTGTACCGCAAATAAATGTGGGATACAGCAGGGGGGTCACTATTACTCGCTAGATCTACAAAGATGCTTTAGAATGAAACCTACAGAAAAATCTGCATAGTATGGCGGTCTCACTTTCTCAGATCATGGTTGTTGTTGTTGTTGTTGTTTGAAGTAATTTCTGTCAATTTCCAAGCTGTTGGGAATTTTTTTAACAGTTATTGAAAATTATCATAGTGTATTGACAGCAAGTGACATACATCTTCATTTGGATTTTAAAAGTCTATCAAATATTACAGTTTTACCACTAGTTTGAGTCTGTAATGCTGTTTTCAACAACACTGGTGACGTCAGAGAAGGTTGTGTCCATTACTGGAGTCTGTCACTTGTGAATTCAATTTATTGTTTACATCGTGTTGATCTCAAAATATCTTTCTGGTGCTGTTACTTCAATCCGTTTGTTATTTATTATGGGATTTATCTGTTGCTCTGAGTCTGGGCAAATAGTATTACAATCGTTAGAGTGGTGTCCTCTCTGAGTCTGGGAGGTAGGCAGTTAGAACCCCGATCGAGTCATACCAAAGACTTTAATAAATAGGATGTGCTCTTTGCTTGTTTGGGCTCAGCGTTTAAAAGGATAGAAAAGTGACAAACAACTATGGGAAAGCAATGGCAAACCCACCCAGTATAACCCTTGCCAAGAAACTACTCGGCAGCACCATGCTCTTTAAAGAATATCTTCGTCACATCATAGCTATCAAAATGTCATCAAAATAAATGTACGCATCACAGCTAGTGTTATTTTTAGTAAGGCAATGCCTTCATTTTTTGATTTTCATACAAAATAAGTGACTGATCATGTGATCTGATGTCAACATTTTGCAAGATTTCACCAACAGTGTTTTTTTTTTGTTTTTTTTTTGGCATTTCTGGTAGCATTGCAGTGTGTTAATGTTTCCACATTGATGGTGAAAAGAGCCTACAGCAAAGACTTTTTGATATATTCTTGCTGTGGTAAAGCACGATGGTTGGCTCTAAGTCAAACAAGTCTTGTTACCATAACCAACCTGCCAAGTATCATGCACTTCAACAACCTTTGCATCTCAGGGTATGTTGCATGAGAAAATGGGTTGGCCTGTTTTTTTTTTTTTTTTTTTTGTTTTTTTTTGTATACTGAATCGAGGCTCGTGAAAGAGCTAACATTTACTTCACAAACAAATCAACCAGACAAACAAAATATATAAAAAGAGGGAGCGGAAGACAAGAGAAGGGGAAGCACACAAACACTTGAGAGCACACAACATTTAAGAGCAGGGAGATGTGTGGGAGGGAGAGGGCTTTGGGGGAGGAGGCGTGGGAAGGGGGTGGGGGGGGGGGTGGGAGAAGTATAAAACACAAGGACATCAAGGACTTCCAGGACAGAAGTTGGTATTTCAAAAAAGTGGAATTGGGGTGAAATTAGCGGGAGTAGAAAAGATCAAGATTTTGGATGGGGGAAGATAAGAGATGATGGTGAACAGCTGTTTTAAAGACCTGGAGGGTGGAGTGGGATTGAAGAGAGTGAGGGAGTTTGTTCCAGAGGCGGGAGAAAAGAGGAATGAAGGAGTGAAGGTGAGCAGAGAGTCTTGATTTTGGCAGTTTAACCATAAGAGGGTTGCAGGCAGATCTTGTGCGACCTGTAGGAATATTTGCGGGACAGAGCCCAGAGAGAGCTGTTAATTAATCATCACGAGCCTGTTGGTTCAGGTGGGCTATAAGAACCCAGGGTCAAATCCCATATTCACTATATGGAGCATTTGTCATTTGTTTACTAATTAGCCCGTCTTCTCGCACAGTGGGAGACGGCGTTTTGAAATTCCGTTTGTATCTGTCCGTCCGTCCATCCACGGCATTTCTTTTTTACCATTCGAATTTGTCATCTAATTTTCAACAAACTTTTATTGTGAGAATATCGAGAACGCCAACTAATAAAATTTGCTTTTTTATGCCTCCGCCAATGAAGTCGCCAGAGGCATTATGTTTTCAGGTTGTCCCTCCGGCTGTCCATCCGTCCGTCCGCCCCTCTGTCCGTCCGTCCGTGATAGGTTTTCGTTACTGCGATAACTTGAGAACGGCAAAAGGGATCTTGGTCAAACTTGGTGCAGGTATGTATAATGAGGTAACGATGAACTGATTCGATTTTGGGGTCACCAGGTTAAATGCTAAAGGTCAGAGGTCATGTTCGGTAAAAATCCTGTTACCATGATAACTTGTGAACCAGTGATGCGATTCTGACAAAATTTGGTACACTTATGTAGAATGATGTAAAGATGAACTGATTAGATTTTGTGGTCAAAGTCAAAGTCAAAGTCTGTAATAGGTCTATAACTTGAGAACTGCTGAAGTGATCTAATTCAAACTTGGTACAGGTATGTATAATGATGTAAAGATTAACTCGTTAGCTTTTGGGGTCAAGAGGTCAAAGGTCAAAGTCTGTAATAGCTCTATAACTCGAGAATGGCAAAAGGGATCTAATTCAAACTTGGTACATATATGTGTAATCATGTAAAGATTAAATGATTAGATTTTGGGGTCCCAAGGGCAAAGGCCAAAGGTCAGAAGTCATGTCAGGTAAAAATGTGATAACTTGTGAACAGCTGAAGGGATTTAAATTAAAACTTGGTGCAGGTATGTATAATGATGTAAACATGAACGGATTAAATTTTGGGGTCAAGAGGTCAAAGGTCAGAGGTCATGTCAGGTAAAAATGTGATAACTTGAGAACAGCTGAATGGATTTAAAGCAAACATGGTACAAGTGTTATAATGATGTAATAATGTGGGCGGAGGCATATCGGTCGACGTCGTGACGTCGAAGAGTGTTGTTCTAGTTTTTTTTAGTTTTTTTTTTAGCTGTTGTTTTAGTCAAGTTTAGTTGAAATACAAAGCAGGAGTGGATGGGCTTTTGCATTTTGAGAAGCTTTCTAGTTAATATCCTTGTAATTAATGTGGGCTGGCAGGATAGCCTTTAGTTATGCATACTCACCTTTGAGCAACGTGGATTTGAATCTTGATCCAGCTAAAAACTGTCACCCTGGTGTTTTGCATGCAGGATGGTGAATCAACGTGTGTACTGTCCGTCGGAAGGTCATTAAGCTGGTTAACTGCAAGCCAGCACCGGTCGGTCGTAGGTGAACATTAATGATCTCATGGTGTCTTTCTCTAAGAAGACGCGAGTTATCGCCGGCACCCTGGCCAAGCCGCAAATTCCCGCACATTCAGTCGAGTAATCTGCATCAAAGTGACAACCCCTCAGATGTTTTTTTTCTTTGCTTGTTGTGACCTGTAGAGCCTTAAATTAAAATGCAGGGGGCTCTGTAAAGAGTATGGGCCTCTAATTATTCTTTCTAGAATATAAGACCCGTCGCTCCGCTGATGGAAATACCAATCTTTGCTGCGATGGCTAATCTACGAGGGAAGAAAACAAAAAGGATTCCTGGGAGATTCTGCTCTCCGTGCAGGGATAACAAACGTCACGTGTTGTCATTTGCAGTTTTCACATGTGTGTCCATGTACCCATAAAAATAAATTTTTAATGAAAAAAAAAAAAATTGCAAAAATAATAATCCCTTTTGGCTCACAAACACTCCCGGGAGTTACCCGAATGTACTGTAGTTGTATTTATTGAAATACGTTAATCTGTTCTCAAGTTATAACACGACAAACAAACAGACAGACACGGCTCCTTTTATAATATGGATTTACTCTTTTGAAATATAGGATATAATATGGATTTACTCTCCAACTTTGCCAGGCAGAACATATTCATGCAAGATTAACTTACCTCTGTGCTGAATATGGTTTTCTTTGTAATGTAATGTTTTTATTTGTTTTTTTGCTTCATGCTCTTCATGCATGAGTTTGAAATATAGGGATCAATTCACTTTCAGGCTTTTTTGTTGAGGAGAATCTCACAGATGTTACATAAATAAAAATAAGTGAAAAATTTACATTTTCAATGTACTGTACATTGAGACATACATGATCCATGGGATATATCAAGTTGTTTTAATAACAGTGTACTGTCTTGCAGTACAGATCTCGAGTGCATATTTTATTTTGCGTATTTGGTGTTTCAGGAAAGTATGTGCAGGGGTGTTGGTATTTAATTAGTTTTGTTTGTTAGTATACTGTACAGTCTGTCACGTGTGTTATCTTGCTGGTTCGTATAATTGTATTATGACTTTGTACGTACCTACCTCATTGTGCTATACACTTGGTTAACATCTGTGCTGTGCCATCCCTTTCCTCTGTGGTATTAAACATAAATAAACAGTGTTGAAGTTTTCTTTGAATGTTGGTTGGTTTTTGGTGAAATTCTTGAAGAATTTATTTATTACAGTGGTTGTGTTCTTTATTGTTACAGATGAAGTCGGAATTCGAAAAGCCGTTGTCAAACAATCCTGCCCACGTAAGTGTATCAGCTGCACAACTAAAGGAGGTATTTGAATTACGTTCATAATCTGATTGTGCATACAATATCATGTGGAGTATTTAAGGTGTAATGTATGCCAGCATTGATTAAAGTAGGTATTTCATCAAAATTTCTTTTTTGTTCTTTTTCTTTTCTTTCATAACCACCCTGGTTGACCACACATCCAAATGAACACGCATCCAAATTCAACACTGTAAAGCTATTGTGCAGATAATTTTTGATTGTCTCATGAATACATTTATGGTTTGCTCCATTGCCGCCATAAAGTTTTCCTCCTCGTCGATATTGCCTGCTTTGCACAATGGTCACAACTTTTCTATAAACCTTTTTACCCCTTGCAAGCGAAGCGAAAAGCGGGGTTAAGCAATTGGTTCACTTTGTCTGTCCTTCTGCCTGTCTATAAATGTCAGTTTATGATCGAGGAACAACTTTATTTCAATTGTTTGTTATATTTTGAACACAAATTGGAACAGGAATTGGAGCACAAACCTGTAGTTTAGCAGTACCTTGGCTCTGAATTTTACCTGATCACACATACTCAGAGGAATGGGATAATTATTTTCGTCTGTATTAGTGTGGCAGTCAAAGAGAAATGAAAATCATTCCAAACAGGAAACTTACTGTTTTACGGATGTCATAAAGGACACAAACAACAGGCACGATTAACTAATGTAACGTGTTAAACAAGGTGGTGTAAAAGACGCCACCTTGCGTCTTTTAAACCTTTATTTTATTTCAATTTTATTATATACTTAAACACTAGAACACAAATTGACTTATTGACACTCTCAAAAGCCTCCCGTTCGGCAGTACATGGACAACATATTACGGCATTTTACATCATCACGACCAATCAAATCTGCTGCTCGTAGACCCGCCCATGTCCTTGTTTCTCAAGACTGCATAGTGTAAGCTGTTCTATGAATTCTAGTTGACAATTTTTGCTGTTGCATTTTTATTTTCCTTTTGGAATTTGCTAAATAATGATTTTTGGATTTGCTAGAGGAATTCCATGATCTGATGTTTCATGTAAGCTCCATATACTTTGGCAATGAAAAGCTGGTCTCCGAAGTTTGCAAGCGAGATGGCAGTTCCTACATTGTTTCAGTGTAATTGTTTTATAAATGCTAGCTATTCCTGGTAACATTCATATATTTCCTTTTCTAATTGGGAATCTTCAAAGATTATTGAGAATTGAGAGGGACCTTAAATTTTGAAATCTCCTTTACAGAGTAAACTAGAACGGCACTCAGGAGATTGCATACCTCCGCCTGGTTGACCATATCACTCGATGGTGAAGAATCAATTAAATAATTGTCATATCCGAATCCATATTCAGATCTTCACCAAAATCGAATCGATTCTTCCTTGTCCACACACCCAACCTCTCCACCAAGTTTCGTCCAAATCCATCCATAACTTTTTGAGATATCCCGCAATGTATAGTTTTTGGCCCCATCTCCCAATGGTGAAGAATCGCTTACAAAATTCTAGTAGCCGGATCCGAATCCGGATCTTCACCAAAATCTAATCATTTCGTCCTTGTCACATACGCTACATCTCTGCCAAATTTCGTCCGAATCCATCCACAACTGAGATATTTTGTTCACAAACAAACAAACAAAAAACAGACAGGGGTGAAAACATAACCTCCATCCACCTTTGGTGGTGGAGGTAATAAGAATACTGCTAGTTTGCAATAGAGGTGAAGTTATTTGTAAGAATCTTTGCAACAGGGTCTACAGCTACAGCTAAGACTTCTATCAAGAACCTTGAGCATGCCATTTAAATTGGAGGCCTGTTTCTTTGCCTTGTGATGATGGGCACAATAATTAAATGAACAACTGATTCGCTTAACTACAGACCTATCGGCTTACTTCCCATCATCATCAAGGTCATGGAATCCAATATCACAGTTGATATGAAATCCTTCATTTTCTCCAACAGCCTCATCTCAGATCATCAATTTCGATTCAGACCTGGTCACTCCACGTATGACACGCTGCATCTACTCTCATAGCCAACGTGTGGCTCTAAACAGAATCCTTTCATCTCCTCTCCCTGTCAGGGATGGAATACCCCAAGGCAGTGTTCTAGGCCCTCTCCTATTCCTGATCTTCATTAATGATCTCTCTGACTCTCTAGAAACTCCCCTTTATCTATTTTCGAATGACTCTGTCTTCTGCCATGACATCTCTCATTCTTCAGAGAGGTAAGCTGCAGCCTCTTCTCTATCTTCAGACCTTGACAAAATCACAAGATGATCAAACACTTGGAATATGTCTTTCAATCCTGACAAATATCACACTCACTATCTCGCTCTGAAAGGACTGACTGGCAAACCTCCCACCCCCCATCTACTTTCTTAACAATCCTTTTGAAGAAGTTTAGTAATTCAAACTTCTGGGTCTCACTATCAGCTGTGATCTTTCTTGGGCAAACCACATTTCAAAGTTGGCCTCCAAAGCCAGCCGCTGACTGGGTATTCTCTGTCGTACAAAGTCCTTCCTTGGCACACCTGAACTCCAATCCACCTCCAAGGCCTTCATCTGCAGCTTGATGGAGTACTGCTTTCCCCTCTGGGCTGGTTCCCCTGCATCACACCTCACTCAGCTTGATGCTGTGGAAACCAAGGCCTTCACGAGTATTGGAATTTCCCTCAATGAAGCTGAGTCTATGGGTCTATCACTTTGCCATCGTAGACTGTGGTGGTCTCTCTGTCTTCCTCCTCCTTTTTGGTCTTGTACCCACTGCTCTTTCTATGCTTTGTCCTCCTCTTCCTCCTCCCCCAGGTTTCTGTTGGGCACACATGGTCCACCATCAATCCCCTTCTGGTGTAACCACATAAATCCAGTATCATTGCTCACCTCACTGCTCAGGCATGGAGCAACAAACCATTTTGCGGCATAATTTGGTGAAACTCTAAACATGTCATGCAGTTATTTATTCATGCCATGGCCTTCATGGCATATTTATTCATGATTGACTAAACATGGCCACCGGGCTTGCTCGAAGTTGGCATCTGTCTCGCGTGACCATCTGCCATCAAGTGGTATCGTAAAAATCGATGGTTTGTACAGTTGGGTAGCAGCACAAAGTGCCTTGCAATACACGAATACTCCTGGAAACCGACTCTTGGTACTAATTTATCATTGAGAAACTTGCTTTTATTCAATAAGGTGCTAGCAAAATGCTGCATTGGTATTTTGAAGTACTCCACATGTACAATAACCATAAATAAATCACACAATAGTCACTTCTTATTTTGAGAGTGCCATCTCCTCTTGTCTGTCATCGGAGCTTTTTGACACCAACCTCATGTGTGCTGTGAGTAATTGGGAAAGAGTTCAATTTTCTTTGTGGCTTTCACACACCCATCTCCATCCCCACCCACTGTTTACAGCTTTGAGGGTAACCCGAACAACCTTGACTTGTGAGACAAATGTGTTATGAGGCTATAACTTGGGGGATTGAACCCAACTGATTATCAAAATATAACAGAGCAGACTGCCCACACCACCATTACTTTCTCCACAGAAGGTGGATGGAGGTTATGTTTTCACCCCTATTTGTCTCTTTGTTTGTCTGTGAAAAGGATATCTCAAAAGGTTGTGAAAGGATTTGGCCAAAATTTGGTGGATAAGTTGGTTAGGTGACAAAAACAGACCGATTAGATTTTGGAGATCCGGATCCAGATCCAGCCATTCAGTGGGATACAAAACGTAAACTGTTCGGCCTGGTGGAGGTATGCGCTCTACCGAATGCTGTTCTAGTTATTCGTGAAAACACACTAACATTTTCCTTATGGCCTTTTCCTAATTATACAATTTTATCCATTTAAGCCTTAAATCACTTAAAAAATAAACTATATGGTTTAACATGGGTGAGTTAATGCTGAGAATATGGCAAGTTTGTAATACATGTGGATAACACACTAGTTCTAAAAGCATGGATGAAACTTACACAATATTTATTCATATATCCATCCCCATGTTGACATAACTACTGAGTTTGGGACAAAAGTGTTTGATAAAGTTATTCAATTGTCATATTTCATGTTGGTTTAACAAGTACAAAAAAAACACCATTTGTTTGGAATACAAGTTAATCTAAACTAGAGTGCAATGTGGAGATAAGAGATTGAAATCAAAATCAAACGCAATATAGAGATGTAAAACCAGCCGTCCCTTCTGCTATAACTTGTGCTTGTTGTGGATTTTTAAAGATCTCATCGTGCCCTTGAAAACAAGTGGGCGAGTGTGGGCTGATTCCCTGGCTACAATCCAAATTCTTACCGTGACTATGCAGAGCGACGGATGACACCCTCCGTGTACATATGTTTACTGAAATGCTTTCAATACTGAAAAGCACCGTGACCCACGACCTACTCTAAAGAGACAAACAACACGAGATGAAGCGTAACACACCAAATTCAATCTTGAAATACTTTTCAATGATACGTCAGTTTAACTTCTCATTTTCAATTATATTATACTCACAGTACATATTCACTTAATGTGAGTTTTGTTTGGATTTCTTTATAAATACTAACATTTCTCCAAAACAAAACAAGTCACTCAAACAAGGATAACATATCTTTGTTTTGTTAAGGCTGAATGTTTCTGTCCTTGTATCTCTGGTTGCCTATCTACAAAGATTTTTATCTGGTGAAACTTTATCTGATTCCATGAAAATATTTTATGTCTTTATTTACATTTCTATATTGCTGTCCACAATTTTGAGTTGTTATTATAATTCGTTAAATATTTAACCATCCAAATTGTCGCTGACAAGTCCCTAAGCCAAAATGTTGGATCGCAGAGGTGGCTCAGACAACCTGAAAATATATAATTTTTTTCAGGGTATTCTGCACATTTTGGGGGTGGGGGGGGGGGGGGGGGAAGCTGTGTACATATGCTGTGTACATACTTCACGAGGGTAGGGCACTTTAAAAAAAGGGTGCAGGAGCATTTTAATAAGAGTGAGATGGAGCGCTCCGCTCATTCATACTAACAGAGTCTGCTAGTATTGCTCAGTTTGCTTCGAAAAAGGACAAGCACCGCAGATGTCAGCGTTGCTTTGTTTCACGTGGCACTTGGCACACTTTTTGTCACTGTTTAGTTGATAAAACTTGTGTGATTATAACACTACCTGCCATTTGAAGTTTATTTTATTTTAAGTCAATTTGTTTGCCTCTTGAAATAAGCAAGTTCAAAATCTCACTTTAAATTTTAAATTCACTTAAATCAAAAAGAAAACTGTTTGAAATTGGCCTTACAACCATCATTCTTGAAATCCTTGTTTCAAGATATGAAATACCCCATAAATGTTCTGAGCCATATTGTTACATGTGATGTTTGTATACAGTTTTGGTCACCACATATGAGGAAGGACATAGCTGCCATAGAGAGGGTCCAGCATGGTGCTGCTGGACTCAGCTATGAGAAGCGGCTGAAGGAGATGAGAAAGGAGAGAATGTTATACATTCAAAAGGAGGCGATTGCGATTGGATCTGATGGTGATGTTTATGTTAATGAAAAATAACGGTGAAGACAAAATAAGTGCAGAAGAGTTTTCAGCAGAATAGACAATGATAGGACCATGGGATATAGCCTGAGAGCAAAGACGAGGAGAGTTAGGACAGTAATAAGGCAGGGGTCTTTCACTCAGAGTAGTTAGTGCATGGATTGTGGTCTCCCTGGAAAGGTAGTTGCAGCAGAAAGAGTAGATAAATTTAAATAGGAATTAGATGGGCAACTAGATGCATTGGAGATACACGGATGTTGGCAGGACTTGTAGGTAGCTTACATGTGGACTGGTGATGATATCTGGTATTGGTGTAGTGCAGTCATGATGGGCCGAATGGTTGCCTCGTGTGCCAAAGTTCATTGTATATCCTTGTATAAGCTCAGGCAACACAGCCATGTGGGATGTTTTCATATTAAGGAACGAGCTAGGAATCCGATATTGTTTCCTTACTGAACTAGAGCATTGCGACTATCGCCAATATGCCTGTGCAAAGTCCCACAATGGGTGGATGCCCTCGTTCATTGTCCTAAAAAGAAACAAGTTTGATTTAAATCCCTTCAGCTGTTTTCAAGTACCACATTTTAACCAGCCATGACAGGTTTCACATCGATCGGTTAAGCGGTTTCAGAGAAGGGTTTTTTTAAATATGTCGGCTTTCAAGCTAATATGGCTGCCAAACCACATTACATAGGACCTTAAAAAATGTACACTCTGCATTTGTATGGGTAGGGGATCACGTTTGTTTGTTTGTGATGTTTGTTGATCATGTTTGTGAAGTTTTGAGTTGATCGGATAAGGTTCTTTTTTCTATCCAAGATGGCTGCCAAACCACGTGACCTATGACATCATTTTCAAACGATATGCAACAATGGTGTTAGATGATATTTGTAAAATTTCGCATCGATAGGGTAAGCGGTTTCAGAGAAGTAATTATTTAATATTTTCCTTCAATCCAATATGGCTGTCACACCATGTGACAAATGATATTTTTGTGATAATCTTTTAATCACCATGCCCAGTCAATGACGCACGTAAAGTTTTGAATCAATCGATTTGGTGGTTTTGGAGAAGATGTTTTTGTTTTTTGTTTTTTAACGTTTTAGGTTAAATCCAATATGGATGCCCAACCATGTGACCTATGATGTCATGAATATAATATTTCAATACAAATGGGTCATATATCATGTGCATGCAATTTCAGATTTTTAGGATAAGGAATTTGAATGAAACATTTTTGGCTGGTATATACTTCACCTATGATGTCATCATTATCATGCTTTTGTTCCCCATTGGGAGTACTTGACAATGTACCACGTTTCAAATTTTTTCATTCAGCGGTTTCTGAGAAATAAAAATTTATTTATTTTTGCATTTAATCCGTTTGCTGCCATACCGCATGACCTATGACGTCACAATTATCATAAAAACATTGTGCATGGGTGTCGCTTCTACCCTCAAAGTTTTGTCTCAATTGGACATGTGGTTGCTGAGAAAAACGAGGTTTAGCCCATACGGACGGACGGACAACCTGAAAACATAATGGCTCCGGCCATCTTTGGGGGGCGGAGGCATAAAAACTTATACCCGTTCAAATGGCATTTTGTTCTTGTGCACGAAATATTATTTGAGACATTTGTGCATCATATTTATTCATTAAAGGTTTTGCATGCATGTCGGGGGAGGACGTTGGTGTTGCTGGGTACAGTGGAGGTGCACAGAGAGTGTGTGTGTTGTTATAAATGTGCAAGATATTGAATTTGAAATGTTGAGCTGTTAAATTGTGATCGTCTATCATAATCAAGGGAACATGTTTTAGTTTATTTGGGTTAAAGATTCAGCAGGATCTTTTGAAAGATGTTTATTTTCTTTCTCTTCACTGTTTTTTTTTTGTGGGTCTTGCAGGATGGACATATGTGGGACTCAATCAAGAAAGCTGCCTTTGTGATTGGCTCCAGCTTGCTTATCTTTGCGGCTGCTCGGAACAGCATTACCTGGTATATTTGCTGCTATCCGTCTGCCTCTTCAACACCCCTTCTCCCACCCTCCCACACCCTCTCCCACCTCCCCTTCGACCTAGAGTGTGTATATTGTTACAGATCGCGGTTTAGATGTTATGATGACCGAGCGGTGGTGTATTACCGCGAACTAACAGGATCCCCGACTCACCCGATTCCACCCAAACGTTGGCCGGGTCGCACCGCAGCTAGTCAATAGGGAAAAGACAAAGGCGACGAATGCAAAGAGGAAAACGAAGGCAAAGAAAGGTTTGGAAATACTGCTGAATTTATTGACTATTTACACACAAGCAAAAAGAAAGCAGTCACGTTTATTTACAAGCACATAAGACGCAGGTGACACAGGGAAAATACTAGCTTATACAGACTTAATTAACCCAGGACAGAACAAACAGAAGACAGACTCACGCGGGGAATGACAGGAATGGCAGGAGGTGGATGGCTGGAGGTGAACGCTTGGTGGAGCCAACGCGGAGCTTGGCGGAGCTTTGGTGGAGGTGAACGCTTGGTGGAGCCAACGCGGAGCTTGGGGGGTTGGTGTGACGGGTTCTCTCTCCTTCCCTCACAAGCTTCAGGACTCTTTCTTGACGACCAACTCTTTGTGACCAACTCTGTGACCAACTCTTCACGGACCCTCTACTGGCAACCGACTCTTTGTGACCAACTCCTCTGGCAACCGACTCTCAACCAACTCCTCTGGCAACCGACTCTCTACCAACTCACTTCCGTGCGCGCCTTTTATAGCGCCTCCAGCGATTAAGCCGCCGGCGTTTTGGACACGCCCATCGGGGTGCTCACCTCGGCCCTGGTTGGTCGCGCGACCCTCGGGCTCCGCCCTGGATGACGACGGGCGGGCACGCCCCTCCTCCCCTCTATGACGAGGTGGAGACACGCCTTTCTTCTCCGACTCAAGCACATGGTCAATGGTGGTTTTGGAGGGGAGGTTATTGGGAATCGAGGGCTCAGCAATGACGAGAGGGGATGTAATATTGGCAATCGAGGCTCGGCAATGACGAGAGGGGATGTGAAGGAAATGGGGATTTTGGGGATGGGAATGAAAGGGGATCTATTCTCTTTCACTGGTGCAATGGAGTACTTCAATTAATGGGAGACACAGCCTTACCCTAAAACACAGAATAAGAGATAACTATCAACAGGGGTATTCTATTACTTGGCTGACGTGTATGCTTGTGGACTAATTATGGGATGCCCTTTCACCTTTACACAGCTCCGGAGGTAGGGGGGCGCAGAATAACCAATAATAATAATAGTACAGCACACAATCAAAAAAATACAGTCCTCATCTCCGCAACAATATATATATATATATATATATATATATCTATATATATATATATATATATATATATATATATATATATATATATATATATATATATTGTTACGGTTCTCTCGCTGGCCTTCTTCCCCTTATCAAGGGGGGATTAATCCCCTTGTCTTTACTGGGCCTTGGCGGAACCGAGACTTATTACGTCCCTCCCGGACACACGCGGAGTAGGGTTTCGGGACTACTTTTTGCTCGTACCTAAGTCACTGCGCTGCCCTGGGAGCGAGGAAACAAGCCTCACACGAATCACGTGTGGTTTGAGTACGCCGAGCTGATTGCTTACACGTGGTCCGCGCAGTCTTAACTAGTGGAACCCGATTGGAGCGATCTTATTCGTGCCATGCTTAGTCAATGGAGGAAACCACAGGAACGATCGAATCAGAAAGAAAGAACAAGGGTTTAATTATTCCCACACGTATATACAGTTCAAGGACGAAGAGACACAGAGTAATCCTTAAACAGTCTTAACTTATCCCTGGGACAACGGGCCCGCCTCACTCACACAGGGGATTGCAGATTGGCAGGTGTTCCCCAACGCGTCCAGAGATGGTCTTCGTCCAGCTCACCATGGTCCCCGGCACGTCCCGCGAAGATGGCGGCAGGCGAAGGCAGGGACTCGTAGCGCGTCTCTCGAACAAGCAGATGATGGGGCGGAATGGTAGAGGGTGGACTTTAGCACGGCTGGCGGTTACTCAGCCTCGTTCACTCGCGCGGCTGAAATGCGCTATATTCATTATCAGTGCGTCTGGCTGCGCCCGCGTATATGTAGCGACCAACCCCTCTTCTTCAATACACTTGGTGTTGGTTAGCGCGTGCATTCTCGTGCAATGGTCAAGTTCATCAGGCAGTACAACGTGAGTCCTTTTATATATCTATCTATCTCTCTCTCTCTCTCTCTCTCTCTCTCTCTCTCTCTGTCTCTTTCTCTGTCTCTGTCTCTCTCTCTCGTGTGTGTGTGTGTGTGTGTGTGTGTGTGTGTGTGTGTGTGTGTGTGTGTGTGTGTGTGTGTGTGTGTGTGTCAAGTCCTTGTCGAGGGCTTTTGCGCAGCGGTTCTTATAGCTACGCCCCCCAAACCTTCTGGAACTCACCAGACTCTTCTCGCCACGCCGCCGCCACCACCCTTGAGCTCTGATTGGTGGCTCGTGCTTACCGTCATTGCTTCTGCCGCTCCACCTCGACTCCGCCCCGATCCTTCCCAGGCCTACCTCGTGTTAACTCGGCCAATGATCTCCCAATGCTTAACAAACTGGATCGAGGCTCGGGTGGCTGGGAAATCGGTGGCAAGTAGGGTCTATCCTCCTGGCTCCTACTCAACGCAGAATTAACACTGGAAGGGAACTAAGCTCACAAATACTAAGACATAACTATACTATTGCGAGGCTACATGTTGCTTGTGTGACTAACTATGGGGGACAGACTTTAACCTTTATTACACTCACTTGACAGACTCAAAACCGCAACACTGCCCCCCTCCCTCTTCAGACTCGTCCCCGAGTTGAACCTAAAAAACTGGAACGATCGGTTTTGAGAAAGATTTGCGACTAACTTTTAATTATGTGTGACACTTTGATGTGGTTCCCCCTAACATTTACTCTAACCCGTGTATGCGACAGTTTTACAACACTAAATATGTCCCACCTACTGCGTTGAGTAGCTAACTATCAGATTCACGCCCACAATTAACTGAATTGCAGAATTATTTTCAAACTAAACATAAAGCCGGTGGGCAGCATTTTATATACAAGCACAAATCTAACCTTATTTACAGTTCTATGACCCAGGACCTGTCCTTTTTGGAAAGAAGTTGGAGGGGAGAAAAGCACAGCAATGCACAAATACAGTCATCATAAGTTCACATTTCACAATTGCTGCTGTTGTCCAGCATCTTCTGTCTTCCTGCATCTTCTGTGTGCAATAAAACTTAGTTCTTCTTTCCTAGCACACCAATAATAAAAATGTGCAAAAAGTGCGTTCGTTTTTATTTTACCAGCAGGGCCAACCCTATGTGGTCCAACTGCGTGACATTGATGCCACTCAAAACCAGTGGTCCGAAGATGCAAGGTAAGTTTGCAGCAAAGTGTAAGGCCACAAAACCTGTGGTCCATAATGTGTAATGTGGTGATGTGCAGCAATGTGGCTGTGGCAGAAAGTGCTGCACACGTGCAGCAAAGTTATAACCAATGAAACTGCAGCAAAGTGCTGCGCAGTTCATCCGCACAGATGTAGCAAAGTTCAGCAGGGGTGCAGCAAGTTGCAGCTGCACAGTTCGATGTTTCTGCACAACTCCTCCTCCAAAGTGGGTCCAGGGGTGGGGGGAGAGACAAAGCACGGTCAGCAAAGCAGAAAGGACGCAAAGGTACACATCAACACAAGGTAATGCAACGCGAGGGGCGCGGAGAAGCGAGCAGAGCAAGCTCGTCCCTAACCGTCCGTGCCCCCCAACGTCAGCTTACACTACCCTTGCCCTTCCCTGTATTTACAAATTTCGTCACTGTGTTTTGTCTCCTCTATCCCCCTCTAGTTCCAAATTCGTCTTCCAATCCCTCCCAGGAAGGAAGAGATGGAACCAACACAATGTCTCATCACGTCATGATGCGTCTCACTTACTCAAACAGTTTCAAAGCCCTGGTGTGGAGTTCCGTTTCCCTTGGTGAATGGATGTGGATGGTGCGAAGGGAATTCTCTTCCTAACTACTCTAACGACATTAACTTTTAAACTAACCCGGGGTCATGCCCTGCCAATCGGCCTCTTTACACTATGTGGTTCTAAAAACCAATTCCCATTGACCACTCTGCGGCACCCATGAACTTGGGTCTCACTCCCCAATTTTTCAGTCTGTGCCCTTGCACAATTTCGGGGCTGGGTCATGTGGCTCCACTAGCAGGTCTACCTACCTGCGCACCTCCGCCACTGAAGTCGCCACCCGAGCTTACCTGCTCCTGCGACTACCTAAACCAGGGAAGACCCCTCCTGGCACTCTACCCCTCTGATGCCCTCTCTGGCATTGCGCTACCCGGGTCCTTCTCTTGGATCCTCGGGCCCCATTGAACAACTACTCACAACCCTAACTGGCTCCCAGAGCCTACCTGCGGCCTCACCTGGCCGACAAACTACCAGTGGCGGAGTGCTCCAATAACCATATGCACCAACAAAGCCCACACGCCCAGCCATTCCACATACTCATGCACCCAACCAAGCACTTCTTGCTACTTCCCGCACCACAGGTGTCAATATCCAAACAATTTACCTAAGCCCTCTACCTGGCTTTAAACGACCCACCCCGGGTATTCGTGAAGGGGTCCATCTCCCCCCATTCACTCCTTTGCACCATGCATTCCACACCTTTTATTCTCACACACCAAGCATTCCACACCATTTATTCCCCACACTACTTTCCTCGCACACCAAATATCTTGCACACCTTTTGTGCTTACACACCTGTTTCCATACACTCCAACACAACTCAATTTGTTCTCCATACACAATTTCTCACACACACACTGATTCTCAACCAATTCCTCATTTGCTCAATACCATCCTCACACACACACTGATTCTCAACCAATTCCTCATTTGCTCAATACCATCCTCACACACAGCATCATCTAGCTGACTACTTCCCCTAAAACTCATGCTTCCCCGTCTTCCCATTAAACTAAGCACACCCTCGTCATTATCAACCACCTAATCTCTCTACGTCCCCTCTACCTGTACAAATGTCACTACTTAAATCTTGTCCCCACTGGCTGCTGATTCCCTATCAATTAACATAGCCCGCCCTCGGCGAGCTTCGGTGCCCCATGGAGGTAACCATCGCTGGTCCCTCCATGTGCATGTCACTGCCATCCCCATAATCTAATGCTCATGAGCCCCAAGTGTGTGAGGAATGCCAAAACCACCACTCCCCCATGCAGGGTACCATTCGCCAACACTATTACTAATCGTCCGCTCCACTTGAGCCTCTCGGTGCGGAAATACATTTTCACAGCTCGGCTTCGAAAAGCCGATCGATGCATGCGGGTGGTTGGTCTACTGTAGGTTGGGTCCGTCCGGCATTTTCGATCCAGGGGAGGAGGCTTTGTTGGGCCAAGGTTCAAGGTGCCATCTCTGTTTGAGGCCTTGCGGTCCCATGCACGATGGCCCAACCGCCCACGGTCGGAGCATCGCACCCGCCAGGGGGCACGGCTCCGATCTCTCCTTCCCCCCCTTGAACCGTGCCGATCGCCTTTACTGCCACGATGCGGCACCAACCATACAGGGCGGGGCCCGGCACGAACCATGCATGGCGCTCATTGTGAGACCGCCGCGGCAACGATCCCCGCCGATCCCCGCATCACACAAAGCACACCACACACCGAGGGCTCGCGTCGGCTATACGTCGCGCTAAACGCTACCCCGGTCTGCGTCGATGCTCGGGCCGCGTTCTCACCACACGCATCCCATTCCACACTCGCAAAACGCGGCGCTCCAGCGCCTCCCATACACTCCATGCATTCCGTTACTGCACTCTCCTGTGCATACTTTTCCCTTACACACTCAGGTGCACACCACACAGGCGCACTCATACCCCTCACGCACTCCGTTACACAATCGGCCATCGCACACCCTCGCATACACCCCTCCGTTACGTACTCCGTAACGTCCACGGGTGTGCACTCTTCTGATACACACCCAATCACGCGCTCTGGTGTGCACTCCTTCACACTCTTCAACACGCTCTGGTGTGCATTCTCCCTCACTCTCCTCGGCAATCGCACACTCTGTTTCCTACTCTGCTTCGATGCACTCTTCCCACTCACATTCCATCATACACTCGCGCTCCGGTGCACACTTCTTTCACACACGCACGCCATTCGATCGCGTACACCACACAAAGGACCTTCCACGAGCGCCCGGGCTTCGTCTATGCCCCAAGCGTGCCAAAAATCTTTTCCCGCCATACACATTCCTGCTCACCTTAGGGCCCTTCTTCCGCGGCAGCACCACCTGCAAACTTTCATTGGGGTTAGCAAGCCCGGCATCATGATGTGAACACAAACTTTGCACAGGTTCCATTACTACCCTCGATTCATTTTCTATTTCTGCCGTCTCTTCGGCCCCAATTTCAACTATTTCTTTTATTTCTTCTATTTCCTCGACGACGCCGGTGCGCTTAAAATTTTATTTTCCAATTCGGCGGCCGTCGGTTTTTCCACACCCCGAGTCGCGATCTCTATCCCCTCGGTCCATGTAGCTGCGCCCTGCTCTACCTCGCTCTCCCCGCGTTCCTCGCACCGCGTTACCTCGTCGCGTCCCTTTGCGACCTCCTCGCCCAGCTTGCGCCCAATGTCCTCCCCCATTTTTTTTATGTTCCGAGTGAATTTGTCCCCTAATTCTTTCAATTGGTCACCCATTTATTTCAATTGGCCATCCATTTTGCTTTCTCATTCATTTTTCGCCTCTTCCAATTTATCACCCATTTTTTTAGACGCGTCGCAGACGCTGGTCATAGAGTGCCCTCTGCTGTTGTTGTTGTTCTTCTTCTTCTTCTTCTTCCTCTTGTTCTTGCAGAGAAGACAAAACCTCAAACCTCCACCCATTCTGGGAACCATAGCTCCACCCATTTTGGGAGAGGTTTCATATAAACAAATATCCACCATTTTATTAACTCGCATAGCTTTGAGGCCTGTTTTGTAGGCCCGTGGTGTCTTCCTCTCGCACAGTTTTATTTCAAATCAAATTCGATATATCATTTCATTTTTCACAGTCGCTAACATAGTTTTAGACTCGGTTGAAAAAAAACGGGAAGAAAATCCGATGAAAGTTGCCCTTTATAGAACGAAATGAATTCTCAAAGGCCTGTAACTTCAAGTCCATTGAGATTTTTTTTTTTTTATCGCGGCATGGTCAGTCATACACCGCCCGAAATAACAGACGGGAAAATGCCGAGATATATTAAAAATTCGTCCATTTGATGACAATCGTCACGATGAAATATTTAATTTATACGTCACAATAATGTGGAGAGAGGAGCATAGCTTCGTTCACGTGTCGCCACATACGGGAAATTGCCGAGATATATATATTTTTAATCGTGGCATGGTCAGTCATACACCGCCTGAAATAACAGACGGTAAAATGCCGAGATATATTAAAAATTCGTCGCCACACACGGGAAATTGCCGAGATATATTTTCACTTTGCACAAAAATAACCAAGTAATCGAATCAATAGGAATGTCCTGTGCCTATAACATCGACGTTATAGGCACAGCTGCATCTAGGCATTGTGTAACATCGACGCGGCTTTTGTTTTAATTAAAACTTTTTGTACTTGTTTATGTCCCGGGTGGATTTGTCCCCCAATTCTTTCCTTTCCCGGGTGGATTTGTCACTCTGGGCGTCCAATTTGTTTTCCAATCGCTCACCCTGAGCTTTCATATCGTCCTTTTGGGTGTCTATTTTTGCCATTAGTTGAATTAGGTATAATTCAATGTTGCACCCGGGTCGCACAGCGGGCTCGGCTGCCGCGGCCACGTGCGAGGCGCCACCATTTTCTTCCCCTGCTGCCGGCTCCTCGTCACTGTCCTCCTCTTCTCCAAATTCTTCCCGTGGGTCCTGGGTCATTAATTCCTCGTTATCTACCTCCTCTTCTACCCCCACCAGCATTCTATCACTTTGGCTAGCCATAGCACGAATTTAATTTTGGATTTTAATACTAAATTTCGTCCACTTGCAATTTCAAGTGCGTGAAGCGCACTCCGGGTCCAATCCCACACTCCTGATACCAATTCTTACGGTTCTCTCGCCGGCCTTCTTCCCCTTATCAAGGGGGGATTAATCCCCTTGTCTTTACTGGGCCTTGGCGGAACCGAGACTTATTACGTCCCTCCCGGACACACGTGGCGTATGGTTTCGGGACTACGTTTCACTCGTACCTAAGTCCCCGCGCTGCCCTGGGAGCGAGGAAACAAGCCTCGCACGAACCACGTGTGGTTTGAGTACGCCGAGCGGATTGCGTACACGTGGTCCGCGCAGTCTTAACTAGTGGAATCCGATTGGAGCGATCTTATTCGTGCCACGCTTAGTCAATGGAGGAATCCACAGGAACGATCGAATCAGAAAGAAAGAACAAGGGTTTAATTATTCCCACACGTATATACAGTTCAAGGACGAAGAGACACAGAGTAATCCTTAAACAGTCTTAACTTATCCCTGGGACAACGGGCCCACCTCACACTCACACAGGGGATTGCAGATGGGCAGGTGTTCCCCAACGCGTCCAGAGATGGTCTTCGTCCAGCTCTCCACGGTCCCCGGCACATCCCGCGAAGATGGCGGCAGGCGAAGTCAGCGACTCGTAGCGCGTCTCTCGAACAAGCAGATGATGGGGCGGAACGGTAGAGGGCGGACTTTAGCGCGGCTGGCGGTTACTCAGCCTCGTTCACTCGCGCGGCTGAAATGCGCTATATTCGTTATCAGCGTGTCTGGCTGCGCCCGCGTATATGTAGCGACCAACCCCTCTTCTTCAATATACTTGGTGTTGGTTAGCGCGCGTTCTCGTGCAATGGTCAAGTTCATCAGGCAGTACAACGCGAGTCCTTTTATCTCTCTCTCTCTCTGGCAGCAAGTCAAGTCCGTGTCGAGGGCTTTTGCGCAGCGGTTCTTATAGCTACGCCCCCTGAACCTCCTGAAACTCACCAGACTCTTCTCACCACGCCCTCTGACGCCACGCCGCCGCCACCACCCTCGAGCTCTGATTGGCGGCTCGTGCTTACCGTCATTGCTTCTGCCACTCCACCTCGACTCCGCCCCGATCCTTCTTCGGCCTACCTCGTGTTAACTCGGCCAATGATCACCCAATGCTTAACAAACTGGATCGAGGCTAGGGTTGCTGGGAAATCGGTGGCAAGTAGGGCCTATCCTCCTGGCTCCTACTCAACGCAGAGTTAACACTGGAAGGGAACTAAGCTCACAAATACTTAGAAATAACTATACTATTGCGAGGCCACATGTTGCTTGTGTGACTAACTATGGGGGACAGACTTTAACCTTTATTACACTCACTTGACAGACTCAAAACCGCAACAATATATATACATATATATATATATATATATATATATATATATATATATATATATATACTAGACGACCCATGACCCGTTGGGTCAATGTTATTATATATAATTAAGGGGTTACCATGGTTACAGTGGGGGTCAAAGGTCAACCTATGGCGAAGATATATAATTTTCTCACACTTTCTAATAGAGAGGCAAAATGCCATATAAAACTAAATTTACTGGTTCTAATTGCTTTTATTTAGCAATCCTCACATAGAAGAGCAGTTTTTAGTAATGAGCAGTGAGGAGAAGACCCCTCAGCCAATGATGCCACCCCGCAGCCAATGATGCCACCCCGCAGCCAATGATGTCGCCCCTCAGCCAATGATGTCGCCCCTCAGCCAATTATGTCGCCCCTCAGCCAATGATGCCGCCCCTCAGCCAATGATGCCACCCCTCAGCCAATGATGCTACCCCTCAGCCAATGATGCTACCCCTCAGCCAATGATGCTACCCCTCAGCCAATGATGCTACCCCTCAGCCAATGATGCTACCCCTCAGCCAATGATGCTACCCCTCAGCCAATGATGCTACCCCTCAGCCAATGATGCTACCCCTCAGCCAATGATGCTACGCCTCAGCCAATGATGCTACCCCTCAACCAATGATGATGATGATGCTACCCCTAGACAACCCATGACCCGTTGGGTCAATGTCAGTTTCAATAGATATGAGAATAGAACTAAAGCGAACGCTGGACATCATCAGGGAGATTATTTGGGCCAGCAAGCCATAAGGCTCACCTCTCCAGCGTTCTAAATCACTTACCTGTGACACGTGATTTCGGCCCTTATCTCCGATCACGTTGACGGAAATCACCACAGCATATCGTCAAGATCCCTCCAAAAGGCTCGTCTTTGTCACATACATCACGCAACGTGCGATCCACAGCCTCAAAACTCTCTCTTCTGATCATAGGACACTCATCCCACACGATGAGTTTTGTACTTCGAAAGAGGTCTGCGATAGTGGAATTTTTATCGATGTTGCATACGCCATCTTCCCTCGGTGTCAGAGGGATTTGGAACCTTGAGTGCGCTGTTCTTCCACCAGGCATGAGGGTAGCAGCTATGCCAGATGAGGCCACCGCAGGGGGCAACTTCTCCACTTGCTCTCACTTTAGAGAGAATCAGGTTAATAAGAAACGTCTTCCCTGTGCCTCCAGGCGCGTCAATGAAAATCATTGATGACTGATTCGTGTGGATGTTGCTATTCGCGTCCATAGACGTGAGGTGTGATTCGTTGTCCGCGTCCGTAGCGCCGTCGGAGGGTTGATACGACATTCTTCCTGCAAATAGTATTGTGTTTGTGCTATCGTTTTGCCGATCATCAAATGACAAATAAATTACATTGTGAAAATTAAAGATTTCAAATAAACCTATTTAAAGTGTATGCGCATATAAATAATTTAAAAAATCGAAGAAATATCTCTCGGTAATTTCCTGAAACATATTTTACTTCCGGGTAATAATGTTTAATGAAATGAAGATATATACTGTATGCCTGTTATTTTAGGCGGTGTATTTTCGTATATCAACGTGGCGCGATTTTTAAAATATATCTCTGCAATTTCCCGTGTGTGCGTGAATGTTCTCAATTATTTCTTTTACCGAGTCTAAAACCATCGATAAAAATGAAATCAGATGGCGACTTAGATTGAAGATAAAGGCGTGAAACAGACTCAATGGCCTTGAAGATACAAGCCTTTCAGAATTCATTTCGTTCTATATACGGAAACTTTCATCGGATTTTCTTCCCGTTTTTTTTCAACCGAGTCTAAAACTATGTTAGCGACTGTGAAAAATGAAATGATATATCGAATTTGATTTGAAATAAAACTGAGAGAGAGAGCAAGACACCACGGGCCTACAAAACAGGCCTCAAAGCTATGCGAGTCAATAAAATGGTGGATATTACTACTCTCTCAAAGGGGTAAGCCACGCCCCCGGACCGATCGAATGTTACACACAAACACGCAAGATTTCAATTTTATAATTATATATATATATATATATATATTTATATATATATATATATATATATATATATATATATATACACACACAGTGAAACCTTGACTTACGAGTTTAATTCGTTCTGTGACCGAGCTCGTAACTCAATTTGCTCGTTTCTCAAATTAAATTTCCCCATTAAAATGCATTGAAATGCTATTAATCCGTTCCAGCCCGCCAAAAACCACACCAATTTTTTTTTAAATATACAGTATATATAAAAATATCTCGCGCTTTATATTTCACCTGTATGCAGCATACAAGTTGGCAGGATGGCCTGGACTGGAGGTACGCACACTTGACTCTAAACTGTCCAGCCTGGGTTTGAATCCCGACCCAGCTATAACCTGTCATGTCGGTGTTTCACAGGCAGGGTGATTCATCAATGTGTGTACCGCTAAACTGGGCGCCCCGTTTGCGTCCCATTAGTTGTTGGATGTTAAGGATCTCACCGTGTTTTCCACAAAGAGAAGGCGAGCTATCGCCGGCACTCTGAACAAGTTGTGGCCTGGCATGCTCTTCTCCTCTGCCGTTATATACGTCCTCCTCGGCATCTTTTTCCAGAAGAGCCCTGTCTCGTCACAGTTGAAGATTTGCTGGGGGATGTATCGTTCGGCTTCTATCAGTTCGGCAAAAGTTATAATAAAATCTTCAGTTGCCTTCACATCCGCCTCACCAAGTCGACAACACGCACACCTCGCTCATGTTTTTCGACGATTGCGTGTTTTATATCCAAGCACATCATCCTCTTCTTCTTCTCAGTACTGCCCTTGGCACTCAATTTCTTAGGACCCATGGTTAAAACTAAGAAATTTTCCAAAATAACCAAAATGCGAAAACAAAGCAGCAGCTATATACCGCAGAGATGCTTGCACGGCAAGATAACCACGTGACCTGAACCCACCTGGTGGCGGGTGGCGTAAACTCCAAAATAACCAAAATGCGAAAACAAAGCAGCAGCGATATACGGCAGAGATGCTTGCACGGCAAGATAACCACGTGACCGGAACCCACCTGGTGGCGGGTGGCGTAAGCTCCAAAATAACCAAAATGCGAAAACAAAGCAGCAGCGATATACGGCAGAGAAGCTTGCACGGCAAGAAAACCACGTGACCGGAACCCACCTGGTGGCGGGTGGCGTAAGCTCCAAAATAACCAAAATGCGAAAACAAAGCAGCAGCGATATACGGCAGAGATGCTTGCACGGCAAGATAACCACGTGACCGGAACCCACTTGGTGGCGGGTGGCGTAAGCTCGTAACTCAGATCTCGGCTCGCATCTCAAAGCAATAAACCGCCCGAGCGACGGCTCATATCTCGGAAAACTCGTAAGTTGGTGCACTCGTAAGTCAAGGTTTCACTGTATATATATATATATATATATATATATATATATATATATATATATATATATATATATATATATATATTATATATATATATATATATATACAGTGGGACCTCTAAATCCGAATTTAATTCGTTCCAGCGGCAGTTCGGATTGGGAAAAGTTCGGAATTAGAAACTATTTTCCTCATTAGAAATAATGGAAAGTGAATTAATCTGTTCCTGGACCCCAAAAATCCATTATCAAGACACTTAACTGCAAATACACATGATTCAAGGTAAAATAAGATGAGTAAATGCCCGAAATATCAAATAATAATAATAATAAAAACAAGAAATAAATGTACTAACATGAAAATAACTGCATTTACCTTAGTGGAGAGTTCTGATGGTGCATGTGGAAGCTGGAGAGGAGGAAGGAGGGAGAGGGTTTTATTGCTTGGAAGGTGAGGCACCTTCCAAGCTAACATCAGATGACTGTGCTTCTGGTGTTTGCTCTCTTTGTCTCTTAACACCACTTGTAGAGGGTTGGGGCTCACTAGGCTTGCTTTCTTTAGAGAACCACCTCTCCAAAGTTGCCTGGTGTTGGCGACTTTTCTTAATTTTGTCTGAAGTGGTCAATCACATTGTCACCGAACAAGTTAATGCTCCTGTTAACCACTGCTTTATTAGGGTGCCACCTTTCAACAATGGCCTGTGTTTTAGACCAATGGAAGCACAGTTCTTTAATTTCAGCACTGGAAATGTTACCACTAGCTCCCTCTTCCTCCTCTGAATAAATTTCCACTGCCACTTCTTCTTGCTGCATCTTGTGGAGGTGCTGAAGTTCTTCTGTGGTGAGTTCCTTGTTGTGATCCTCCACTAACTCCTCCACATCCTCCTCACTCACCTCCAAGCCCATGGACTGACCCAATGCTACAATAGCAGGCACAATAGGTTCTTCAATGCCTTCAAAATCTCGACGTTCGCGGTGGGAAATATGAACGACGCTAACGCTATGTTGGCGGTTCGGTTATAGAAATACATTCGGAATTAGGGACAAAATTTTCTCGAATTTACGGTTCGGAATTAGAGTAGTTCGAGATGAGGGGCGTTCGGAATTAGGGGTCACTACTGTATATATATACATATATTGTTGCGGTTAAGGATGTTATATTTGCCGAGCGGAGGCTCCGCGACCGAACAGTTGTTCCCCGATTCACCCAAACGTTGGCCGTATCGCGCCACAGATACTCAATGTGGAAAAGACTAAGACGACGAATGTGAAGAAAAGGAATAAGAAGACGAGAAAAGGGTTGAAAATACTACTAAATTTATTTACTATTTACAGGCTCAAAATAACCAAGGAGAAGGAAAGATAATAAAATAATATACAGAAGCTTTTAGAGACACAGGGAAAATACTAGCTTATACAGACTTAGTTACTACCCAGGACAGCACGAACAAAACAAACTCACGTACGCAAATGGGGAACTTGCAGGCAGGAATGGCTGGAAAGGATGAGCAGGTGGGATCACAGGGCACAGCGAGCAGGTCCACTCCGGGCGGGAAGCGGGGAGCCGACAGCTCCTTGTAATCCGCTTTAGAGCGCACGCCGGCAGGGTCACTCGCTGCCCCGTCAGGGCTTCACGCGGCTGGTTGAAAACGGGGCTGGACTCATCTGCCGTATCTCTTTGCAACTCGTTCGTAAAAGTTCCTCTGCTTTCTCTTGGACCCTTTCTTTGTCGTGTACCTCTCCACGCAGCTCAGCTCGTATTTTCTTCCTCTCACTTCTCTCCAGCGCGGGACTGACACGCCC